>NW_026623746.1:89610-108798 GCF_030028575.1 Malurus melanocephalus | reverse complement strand
CACAGAGGTAGGCACTCTGCCAGCAGGGCTTGTCTCCAGCAGCTCGATGCATCTGAGAGCAGCTGGAACAGAACGAGGCAGCAACAGTTGTAAAATCACGGAATGGCTTGAGTTGGAAGAAACCTTAAAGACCATTTAGTTCCAACCCCCTTGCCATGGGCAGGGACACCTTCCCCTAAACTAAGGTTGTTCCAAGCCCCATCCGACCTGGTCTTGGACATTCCCAGGGATGGGGCATCCACAGCTTCTTTGTGCCAGTGCTTCACAACTCTCAAAGTAATTAATTTTTTCTTGTTATCTAACCTAAATGTACTCTCTTTCAGTCTGAAGCCATTCCCCCTTGTCCTGTTCCCACAGTTTCTGATGAACAGCCCCTCTCTGGCTTCCTTGCAGTCCCCCTCAGATACAGGAAGTCTGCTCGCTAAGTCCTTGGTGAATTCACCTAGGGAGTGTGAGTGATAGATATACAAAACCATCTCCTTATGTTCTCCGGGGATTCATTTGGGATCAGCAGTATTACCAAGTGAAAGGCCAGCCCCAAGCTGCTCTCCTGACCATAGTGTTTGCTGCAGGAAAGCTCAGAATTGCTTCACCTGCTCCCATAACGCTGGAGGATGCTAAACCCAAATTTTCTTCGCAATCCTCTTCTCTCTTTCATGTGGCCACAGCTTTGATTTGGGAACTGTTGTTGTTCTCCAGTTCTGCCTGTATTGTTTCCTGTAAACACACATTTAATTACTGAACCCCCAACATTCAGCAAATTTTTGACTGCAGGTAATCTTAGGGCAAATAATGCCTTAGTTAAACCCAGTCAACCCTAATGAAGTTATAGGAATTTCAGCAATGTGACTGAGGGCAGAACTTGATGAAAAACTAATTATGAAGCCATAGGTRACCTTCCAGCCAAGACTGCAACCAGCTCCTCATTGTTTTAACCCTAAAGGAAAGGYTGAACAGCCTGTGAGACCACAACACACCATTTGAGAGTTGTGGATCTCCAACAGCACTTGCTCCAAGAGCACCAGCTCTTTTTTATCTGGACTTTTTTTGCATTTGCTTATCAAAGTCAGTGCAACATCTGTCTCAGAGCAAAAGATATCCCGGCTGAGTAACTCTCTAACAGATTTTGCTRTGGGCAGTTTCGGGTTCACTTCTGTTCTCTTCACATCAGTGAGAGCCACTGAAGCAAATTCAAGCACAGGGAACCGACTCATCTCTACTCTGAAGCTGAGGAGAAAATCAGTATTTCAGTTGCAGAAGAAAGAATTTTTTGTGTATATTTTTCCAACACCTGTCCTTGAAAATGACCTTTTGCATGAGCCAGTGCCAGTCTCGACCTATCTTTACAAAACTTTGGAAGGAATTCACCTCTGCTGAGAAGAGACATGGACAGAAGGACACATAGGATATTACACAAATGTTCCCAAATAGAATAGTTCCAGTATAGAAWGTGCTCAGTCACAATGTTTTACAAAAGGAAGGTTGCAACAATGAGTTCTTTACCATTTTGCATCTTTCTTTCCATTAGAAAGGGAAGTGAAATTTGCCATTAAATGGACAGCAGCTATAAAACACGTGTTACTCCAGACACTGATTTTTTTTCTTGCTGCCCTTTTTCTTTTCAAGGCAAGGTAATGTCTCTAATGAGCCTTTAACATGGGCTCTTGCCCAAGGTTCAAACCCACACTTCCAATGGCACAGAAACTTTCTGATCCTCTTTGCTCATTTATCTGGCAAAAGGTGTTTCTTTACAGCCCGGGTTCCATCTCATTTCACAGTTAAATATTCCCCCTTTTTTTTGGCAAATGAATCGAGTGCTCATAGTGCTCAGTGTTATTCCCAGCAGTTCCACCTTGAAACCCAGGCAAGTTTTCCTCGTCTTTACCTGGGATGTTTCAGCACCAAATCCCAACRTGGAATTTACAAAGTAAGCTTTTGTGCATGGTTTACAACAAGACTGTATTCACAAACATTTCCTATTCCGGTCTACTTACAGAATAATTCCTTTCAAAACAGCATTCTAAGTATTTATGCTGGCAAATCTGATACAATTTGATATTTATTTGTTGTGACAATACATATTTTCAGCATCTAAGAGCAGTATAAAGAAYGAACAGGTTTTTTTTTGTTCAGACAGAGCAGGTTTATATCCAGCCCACAATCACTTTGCATTGATATTACAGATCGCAAAGAGAGCACAATATCCATTAAGCAAAAGTATTTCCTGTTCAGAAATTACACAACTTGATTTTATCTCAAAAGAACACATACCCTCCACCACCTGAGCTCCAGATGATTCTCTGTGAGCATTTGGCATGAATTGTAACAGAATCTGTTAGGAAGCAGAGCACAGAGCTTGGGTAGAGGAGGAACTAAGTTCGATTTGGTTTCAATTGCTTGTGACAATATTGATTCACTGTTTGCAGTTCTGCAGGTAATTACTGGTGGACTTGATCTGAGCATTTGAGGAGCTGCAGCTCACATGTAGTGAGTACCCACATGTGTTTAAGGCAGCGTTTCTGCAGCTCTTTCAGCCAGCATTGCCTGCCAAAGTCGCATCCATGACCCCTTCTCCAAGTGCAGTGCTGCAGGTGGAGATGCATTAGATGTGCTTCAAGATGTGAAGTGAGCTCCCCTGCTGCACGAACGCTTTYTATTTCCTCTTATTTTCTGCATTGTGCAATTTAGAAAAGTTACYTTCAGGATTTATACCTTTTCCATAATGGAAATATTCTGTGGAGGATAGATCTGCATATTCATGCCGCAATAACAGCCTCRCAAAATTAAAATAATTTTAAAATGAGAGGCGAGGTGCATATTTGTCAAGTCATAAACACTGAAAATGTTTTGTGGTTAAAAAAAATAATTAATTTAAGTGTTTTTAAAGCTGACTTTCCCCCTCAAGACGGCTCGATTCCAGCCACGCACGGTGCGTTTCCAAAGTTCAACTCTGGCTCCGGCTCACGCACAGCAAACCCCACAGAGCTGGAGCAGAAGGGAACATCTGCTGATGCTGAGTGCAGGCAGTTCTGGGCTCACGGCTGCTCCTGCAGGCTGCCAGCCCTTCCCAAAGGTGGGACAGAACGGAGCTGCTCGGCAGCTGATCCTCTGGAGTGGCTCTGAGCATCACTGCAGCCTCCAGCAGAGACAGAGGGGTCTGAGCAGCAGTGCATCACTTTGCTAAGAATGATGAATCCTCATAAAAATGTCTTCATTCACAGTGGAGTGTACCTGCACTCTATTCTTGGTGTTTCCCTGTGGTGTGAAGTGGAAAATTCCCCAAGGGGGTTGTCAAAACAAAAATCTCTAGAGGGCAAAGCAGTGCTCCACCACGCTGTCCTACTCCATCTCCACCTCCAACAGCACCCAGAAGGCACCAGCCACTTTCCAGGAACATCAGCAAGGAAAGCCTCCCCATTTCCCAGATATTTCCTGTAAGAAACACAGCCTGGCAGCCTCTTTCCCTGTCCAGAGATCCAAACATGAGATACTTTTGGTGCCCAGCATGAAAAATGGAAATTTCACCTTCCAGCCTCATGCTTTAGGGCAGAGAAATGGGAATTACCTTCCTCAGCACCCCAGCACTGGTCAGATCAGAGCCAGCTGAGGTGCACAGTCACGGCCATGCCTCCCTCAAGGGCTGCAGGAAGGCTTTGAAAACAAATGACACTAAAATATATATTGAAACTTTGTTAAAAAGACATCTGAAATATCTCTCCTTGCATGGTCAGTGCCTTTACATTACAAAAGTACCAGACATCAGAGTTGTTCCCAGTGCTTGGAAGAGGAAATAAGTGCCTGGTGTGTGCTGGCACACAAAAGCATTTTAAATTAAATTATAATACCACTAAACCCTGCACATGCAAGCCTTGATTTTCAATCTTTTTTYACCATCCAAATGTAAAAATGAGGGCTAAACAACAACCTAAATATTCATTTTCCTCGATACCACTTTGAATGTCTCATGCCTCTTTGCCCTCTTAATATTTTGTTTCTCTTTGCCCTCCCCACAGTCACCCACCACTGAAATGGCAATTTTTGGGGCAGTAGGGAATCACAGACAGCTTGGACATCCTGCCCTTCTCTACCTGGCAAACCCACCACAGCACAGGGAAGAAATCAGCATAAAAATCATTGCTACTCTCAGAGAAACATTTCCAATGTAAATGGAGCATCTCACTGGAGAGACACAGTTGAAATATTAAAATATGTAGGAAGGGGGAGTTATTTTGGCCACTGAGCATTAAAATTCATCATGTGGAAGAAAAAAAAAARRRRRRARAAAAAACATTTAGGTTACAATTGAATCAAATCTTAGGAGTTGGGGAAGACAAATGAAATGTGAGGGAGTGGAAGGAAAGATGGGGAAATCAGAGAAGATGACTGCGGGGATTACAGTCTGTAACTAGCATTCAGGCAGAAAGGAGGCCATCCAGAGCAAGCTGAGATTTAAATGCCTCAAGGATTSAGAGTGGTTCTAAAATTTAACCCAACAACTACAAAGAGAGAATCTGACCTAAATACGCCACTTACATCCTYACATTGTCCAGTGCAACAAAAACCTCTGTAGTCTGAGGCCATGAAGGACTGATATAAAAGCAACACCGACATTTTAATGCTATTTTTAAAACCCATACATGCTAAGATTGCTGATTGACTTGTTCTTTTCAAGCCATACCAGTAGATTTTACATTCTGYATCACACCAGCTTTGCATGAAAGGGTGAAGTGGGGATCAGACAGTCGGAGATCCATCACCCAGGGTACAGCTTGTACAGCCTCTTATGGTGGACACAAAATGTTTCACCCACTTTGTCTTGCAAAGTATGATTGCAGCTTTTCCATTTGCAGCAAGGACTCCCTCATCCTCAGCTGACTAAATTGTTTTGGAAGCCTTCCTTGGGAACATCAGCACTGATAAATAACAACCTTTACCAGCTGCAGTCTGCCAGTCCCAGCCCGAGTCTTTCCTTCCCTCAAAGCATTTCACTCAATAAACAGCAGTGGAACTTGTCATTTCCTCTGAAGTCATTTTGGAGTTTATCATGTTTTTCCTGCAGCGAAAATCAGTGAAGCAGAAYTTCAGATTTAGAGGAATAGCTATTTTTAAAATAGATTTCTTCATGCTATCAAATGTTATAATAAAATATCACTATCAAAAGATCAGAGAGTGCTTTTCCGTGGCTGAGGTAGAGAGCCATTTGGGAGCTGGGGCAGGCTGTAGGTTGTACCTGAATTTGGAGTAGGACTCAGTCAAGTCATTTCTTTGGTAATTCAGGAATTCTTCCACAGCAGATTTCATTTTTAACACAGGACTTTTCCTGTAAAGTCTTTCCTTGCTTGCTCTCTTTGAGATTTCAATTTATAAAGAAGAGGGTTATAACTTAACTAATACTTTGGTTGCATCACTTCTCTACAGTGCATTTTCTTGATTTCTGATACATATTTTGAGGCAGTCCAGAGMRGGGTAGGAATCTGAAGTTTGAGTTRCAGATTATCAGCAAGTCTCAGTTATTTGAGATATTTTTAATGTCAGATTTGTATCTTCATTGTGTATTTTCTAAAGTTTTGCTTGTTTTGTAGCTCTTACGGTCCTGGGGAAAAAAATAACCAGGTGTAATTCTTTTTCACTGTTRGGCAAAAAGGGAAGTAGTGCAAGTCAGGAAATGCTTCCAACAAATGTCAGAGGGAAAAAAAGCAAAATACAATACTTGCTTTCTACCCCATAGATTTAAAAAATGCACTACAATAAGGTGTTTAGTGTCATCTCCATCAATCTCTCTTTTATTTTTTTTTAATGTCTGTACAGCAGACTGTACCAGCATTGAGCTTCGAGGTGCCAGCACGGGGATGTTTTATGATTCATGAAATAATTATGTTCGCATTCACCATATACAAGTTCCAACAGCCAACAGAAGTGCAGAGTTAATCAATGTCTTCTGCGAGTTTTCTCTGTTCTTCTAGCTTGGGCAACAACTGGAACAACACTTTTTGCACAGAATTCCTAATCACCACAGATAACTACTTCCACCACTGTAGACTGTGTATTCTCCAGGCTAAACAATTTGTCATTGCACACTTCTGCTTTTGTTCCCCACTGGCAAATGGTTCTAAYTCCCCTCATATGACTGCAGGGCAGCTTTCAGAACATGGCAGGAATTTTAAAACACTAATAGTTCTCAATTTGAGTAAAATCACCTTACTTTTAACTCATAAAACTGGTGAAGCAGGTCTTTCTTATCAACAAGAGGAAACAGGAGTTCTACACTGCCAGGAATGCAGCAAGATAAATAACATCACTTTCATCTTCCTTTCCATTCCCACAGGTGGGGACGAACRAGGGACAAGTGCCAGCAGAGGAAACTGCTCCAGCCAACACAGTTCAGGCAGGATGCAGGAAACGTGGCCTGTGCCAAATGGAGGGATTATATGTCTACAATTCCCCCCGGAGCAGCAAGGAGAGCAGTGGCTCTCAATGAGGAAATATAGCCTTGAAATACAGCCCTGCTCTCCTCCTTTCTCACTGCACATGGCATAATCCAGAAACTGGCTTGAGACCTGGGAATTTCTTCCCGTGGTGAAGAAAGCAATGCACCTTTGGTTCCTTATAACTARCAGCAAGGATAGAACTATAGAAAACCCTGTTTGTCTTAATAAGTTATCATTTATTACTACAATATCAAARCAAAATATRAACTTCTGTCATGTATTATTTTATKTACCACAAAAAGAAAAGTATTAATGGCTRGATTTTGCTTGCCTTTTGCAAAACACTCAAGATGATCTCTGGAGCTCTGCTCAKGTGAAAATTGTAAAATCTGACCAAAGTTGGGTGTGACACAACCTGGCCATGTCCTGGCAGAAGAGCTGCCTCTGATCCCCTCTAACATCACAAAAGTAGCTGTGTGCTCTCATTCCTCACAATGTGAGCTGTTAAATGGGCTTTCTACAGCAGTCGATATTTCTTATATCAAAGCAATCTGTCTTTAGGGTTGACTCCCAATTAGAGATCACAATGAATATAAAATAAATTATTGATCGCTGTCAGGAAACACATTAACAAATCCATCTCCAAGCAAGAGCAGCTCAATGGCTCCAAGTGGAGCGAATTTAGTGACTGTCAGTGGTGTGGAATGACTCCATTCATCAGCTCAGCTCACCCAGTAGTAAAGYATCTTAGCACCCTCTGAGCTATTTCAAAATATGGCCAAGAGAACACAGGATTACCCTTTCCCAAAACAATGCTTCRAAAAAAAAGTTTCACATGGCCACAGGATAAAATGTAGTGCCTCATCATGATACTCTTGAAGGCAAGGGAATCTGCCCTGAGGCAGATTTAGGCACCTCTAGTAAGGCAAATCAGCACTGAAGCAGCAACAGTGAAGRGTTTATTTCTGCAGAGATAAACAAATTGTTGTGAAATGAGTTTGCACCACCAAGATGCTGCAGGGTGCACAGCATCAGCAGAACCCGGTGACACCAGCTATCYCATTACAGGGTATTTTACTGCAGGAGCTGCACGGGTATAAATCCCAAGTTTTGAGCGTGACTGCTGTATAATTCTGTGCCTTTATCTTCCTGTGCAGCACTAGGATAATTACTGCAGAGAGAAAACAAAGATGTTCAGTCCAATGCTTTCTGTACAAGGGAACATTTCAGCTACTGCATCCTCAGTMGGTAACACCAAGATCTGTTACAGCAGGGAGGGCAGAGGCAAATTTTGGAGGCTCCTGCTGATCCTGAGTAAATGGCATAAGGAAGGTAAAATTCACAAACAAAAATACAACACAACTCATATTAGAAAAGAAACAAGCTGAGCTCCTTGAAAGTTTCACAGCTCCTGAACAGACTATGCAAAGTCTGCCCAGGAATGTCCATGCTGACCACAGAGATTTACTCTCTTCAGGAGCTTTTTGAAATGGCCTTCATTTAGGGAGGGAATCATCATTCAGGGTGTACTATCATGGTTTCACTGGTTCTGGTCCATCTCCTTTACAGCCTAATGCCACACAGAGGGCTCATGAATCTGCATAGACAGGTTCTCTGTCCCTCAATAGGTCATCCTAAATTTTGAGAAAGAGAAGGGACAGCAAAGAGTATCGATACTGACAGAAACCTGGATCAGCACCAGCTCTCCTGGCTGTGCCCCAAGCACTGGAAAAACCCTCCTTGTTTTTGCGGGGGCAGTGGCGAGATACTATTTTAACATTAGAACTTGATTCTCTGTGTTTTGGCAGAAGTTCTCAGCAGTGTGTAATCCTCCCTTCGAGGAGACCAAATGAATTAGCATAAAGAGGGGGCTGTAAATAACAGGTCGTCAGTATTGGCAGGGAGATTATAGGTGTTTGGCAGCAGGATAAATACTGGAGGTGAACCCRGCCAATTGCTTTCGAAACTCCTTATTTACTGCTGGGCTCAGCTGCAGGCTCTGACAGCTGTAAACACCACCCTGGRAGAATGGGATGGGGATCCCACAGAGCATCTTCTGTAGGGTACAGAGGCAAACCCTTACACGGAGCAGGGAAATGAAATATTGAAAGTAACACAGTAATACRGGGTGTCTGTGTCAGTGAAGCTGTGCTTCACTTGGCTCAACACATCATTGGAAATTATTTCCATTAAACTATATAGAAAGTGTTTTCAAAATATCCTTGGAAGGCTCCTGGAAATAGCTGTGMATGTCTGACAAGCAAGCAGAGCAAGTGCTCCTCTTGGTGCCAGTAAAACCAGAGGCTCAGGAGCGAGCTCTGAGTGTCTTTTCTCCAGGTTTTGCTGTCTGGGCTCTACAACAGTGGTTTTGTGTGATGACTGGAGCCTGCACAGCTAAGGATTTGAGGAGCTTTTTGAGGCAGATGCTCCATTTCCTTTCAGATGCCTCAGATATCTGCTCTCTATCTCCCTTCAGTGCCAGGCAGGGATCCTTAGGGAAGCTCTAATCCAGGTGGTCGGGCAGAGAGGGGAAAACAAAACTGCTTCTTCATTTCCCTTCGGGAGAAGAAGACACAGCACACACAGTCCATGGGCTGAGCCCTGTCCTGTCTGGTCCATGGTAAAGGCTGTGCAATGGTTCTGCAAGGATGCCTGACTACTTTAGGTTTTTGTTCTTGTTTTGCTTTTTTATTATTCAGGGAGGAATTCAGARCATCTTTTAAAATTATTTTTAGTATGCATGTAATATCTTTAATACTCAACTTCATTTCCTGGCCAGCTCATGTGTCCCAGTGGGRGGATGTGCCTTCTCTGTGACTCCTCCTGGCACAGAGTCAGTTTATGAAAAAAAATTAAACGAGGATTCTCATTAAATGAGAAAAATCACGGCCATCCTCAGAGCTTCTGTCTCAGGGCACCACTGYGGAGCTGCTTGACCTTTTTTTTAGTCTCCTTGCATGAACTCTTTGTATGAGGTACCTCAGAGGCAGTTCCTAAATATCATGGGCTTTTTAGAAGAAAAAAAGACATTGAGGTACTTCCAGTGACTATTCTTTTCATCAGCAGACTTAGCACTAAAAATGCACATYTCCAACAGCAGCAATTTTCACTGTTCCCACCTCATTATCACCCACAATGTCTGAAAAAAAAATATTGCTTCTGCCTCACTGCATCTTTCCCACTTCCCCATGGTGCTGCTGATGCCCAGAACTGGGTATCCTGGATGCTGCCTGCTTTTTACTGTGCAGCCCCTGAGGGGTGGTGAGGCATAACACTTCAACACAGTGCATCTGAATTTTAATTGAATTGTAGCCTGGAGCTGAGTGGAAAGACATTAAAATGAAATTTCAGTGGTTCACTCTAGAGTTGATGTTCCACCATACCCCTGAAATAACTGCTCAGCTATCTCTGTCTTCCCCCATGGCTCTGGGAGACCCTGCCAACAAAACCTCCTGGTCAGGTCACAGAGACATGGACCTTGTCCCAGTGATGCTTGTTCAAACTGCTGCCTGATGCTGGCACTGCTGGATTACTGCATTTCCTATATTTTAATGAGGATTACCATAAGGACAAGGTTTTCCAGGTAAGCCTTGAATCTAACAAGGGATTGTGATAGTTTAACCCCAATCTACAGGAAAGCCTGGGTTCCACAGTGTCACTTCATCCTGGTGCTGCCGAATACAGAGCARGTGTCAAAAAGAAAAAGCCAATGATTCACCCATCCCTTTGCCCTTGGGGATTTGGGGCACTCAAAACTCAGACACAAGAGCAGCCAGGATGCCTTGTGGTGCCTCCCTGACATCCTGCTGATCCCTGAGAGGGGCTCGTGGCTGTGGGAATCAGTGGAGGACCTGGTCCCTCCCAAGCAGCAATTTAATACAAACTTCTGCTACAGCAACTGCATCCACTGGTCCAGGCATGATTTAGTTCTCACCATGAGTGCTGTTTTCTCAGTTACTCTGTGTAGCACAAACATGGAAAATGTGCAGAGGAGGATTGTAAAAGTTGCTGTTTTAGCTGGAACAACATAAGAACGGCAAAAACATAATCAGAAACATGAAGCAGCTATAAATGAACAAACACACCCTTGCGAGAGTGGRGATCCAATAAATATTTTAATATACTGACCTCTGAAATCAAAWTGTTAAAAATAGCTTCTTGCTTTTGTTTTTCAGAAAGAAGAGTATCCCAYTGCCAGAAGATTCCTGTAGTATTTGAGAGGTCACTGTCACACCTACCTGCTGATGTGAATCCACTGCTCGCCAAGAGCAACAGGAGATATTTAGGATTTGTAGGGCTGCTTCCCACAAGGTGTGATTGCAGTCTCCACATCAGTCCCTGCTCTATCCCCATCCCCACAAGCTGCAGCAGGAGGAGAGGACCCCTCTCCTGCACCCCCAGCTGCCCATGGAAGCAGGTGAGGAGGAGGAGGAGGAGGAAGGGTTCTGACAGCTCTGCTCATGGCCTGGGAGGAACTGTCACATTTCCTTATGGAAAATTCGAGGTTTTTCTCAAAGCTTTGAAACGATCTGCAGAGCAGGGATGTGACCCTCTGACCTGCCCTTGTTTATGCTACTTGTCCACGAGAAATTGCGAATGTCAGTCCAACACTGCGGTGCAGCACAGCTGCCCTGTCACATCCCTGCCACCCCGGGCTGCTGCTCTGTGGGCTCTGAGCTCTCATTTTCCAGACACTTCAATTGCCCATCACCATCAGTTAGCCCAGCACACTTCTGCTCCATCTGCATTTCAAGATGACATCTGCTCTGTTAGTCTTGAAGTGTGGTTGTATGTGCAAAAGGGTGTTGATTCTTCCAGCTCCAGCAATGTCACACAAAAGTCTGTGTCTTCAAGAATCTGTGTCCCACTTCCATTCTCAAAACACCACAGGTCCAGCAGTGCCACTGTTAAACATTTTCTAGCCGTTTTTCTGGTTTTCCTGTTTTTTTCGGAGAGTTTCCTGTCTTAAAGAAGGTCATAACTGTATAAAAAGAAACTTTCTATTAAAGAGCAAAACTTGCTCAGTATGTCTTGCTTCACTGTTGGAACAGGAACCATTTTTCCAGTTGCTGGCTAATCATCAAGGAACTTCAAAGATGATGCTGAGGCCTCTACCAGGGACAAGGCTAATTCTTGCTGTTGCTACTTCTGTGGTAGCCTCAATAAAAGGAAACTTAAAAATTATTTCTACAAAAGCTTTTTCTTTCTATGCCACAACTCCAGCTTTTGGGGCAATGCTGTCAAATAGGAATTCCTTGCATTTTTTGAAAGGGAGTTAAAAGTGCACAGACCAACAAAGAGGACAGATGGGAGAAGGCTATGGAGGAAAATTCAGTCAGAAACAGGACGTAGTGTGTCAGCCCTGCGATTCTGACCTGGACTGTGCTTTGAGCTCACTGAAACTTGCTGCTGCTCCCCCTGTCCCGCTCATCTCAGGAGTGGCTAAGACAATGGCCACAGGCACTAACACGCCCCTGCCCTGCAGCCATCCAGCAGCCCTGAGCTCCATCCATATTGGGGATTTGTGTCAATGAAGYGCTTCTTGTTGCTCTCATATTTTCACATCTCTGTTCAAAGCATTTGCCCCACTTTGAGGAGGATGGGGCATCGCTGAGCCTGGGCTCTGCTGTTTGGGACATCTGTATGGGGCTCATGGGAGCTCAGGGAAGAGTGGTCTCCTCTCATCCCCATCAGCTTTAGTCTGAGATTTGAAAGTGCAGAATCACAGGTATCATCACAGAATGTAATTGTGTTTACAAGCGTGAATGAAACTCATCAGTTTTGCTTATTACTTCAAGTGATTTTTGTTTGTTTAATGCTCCGTAGTTATTGTCCCTGCTGCAGAAGAGACAAAGCTATTGCTCTGTTCTCAGCCACTGCTATTTATACCTTGTAATAACTCTCCTCAGGATACAAGGAAAGGTATGAAACCAAYAGTGTAAAATTAGGACAAAGACACAACCTTCGGGGCCTTTCTGCTCAAAAGCTGTSGCTAACATTACCACCTCACTTTTGTTTTCTCTGCTGGATCGCTCCCCTACAATCCCTCAGCCAGATGGTCTTTAACTCTGTTTATTTAAACTTAATTCAAAGCAAAAGCAGTCCATGTCTTTGGGGACATCCGTCCCACTTTCAGCTCTGGATGTGCTGACACCTCTGAGAGTGCAGTGATAACAAACCCTTTAAGAGCCACTAAATGCTGGGAAATCAGAGCCAGCCCCGGTCAGGTCRCACCCAGCTCTGCCTTTATTGTCGYTSTCCCTGTGTGTGGCCACTATGGGTTGGACGCATCTGAGCCTGTCCTCGGTGTGAAGCCTCTTGCAGCAGAGAGATCCCCAAGGGAGCAGAGGGAGAAGAGGTTGGTGGAAATCCAGACACATCTGAGCACTTGGCAGGTACTTACTGWGCATTTAAAAATGTTTCCTCTAACTTTGAAATCACAGCTTGCCTTTTCAGGCGTTTGTTGAGATAYTGCTTTGCTGCCCCTTGGATGTTCTTTCCCTGAGCGATTCCCTAAAGGGAATTGGCTGACAAAAATAAGTACTCAGTAATTCTTTGGAAATCAAATGTGGATGCTGTTCCCTTAAATTTCCACTGCCAAAATACATGTATTTGTAGCATATAGAGAGTTCCTTGTGCCAACTTGGGTTCAGATAATTTTCTAATTGTTTCCTTTGCTATTAGCGTGTCTGCAAGGGATTAACAAACAACATTAGAGGTCCCACTCCTTAAAAAAAGAAAAAAATCTGTGCTTTAAAGTGACTCGTGTAACCAGATGTGCCACAGTGTGTTACACACAGGCTGTGCTATTTTTATCCCTCTCTGTTTTCGTTAATGATTAAAGCTTTTATGATGTAATGCAGAACTTTGAAAGGGCTTCTCCAGTTCCACATGGCAGCTCAGTGCTCCATCCCACGTTAATCTCCCCCTGATGGMAGGGAAATTCTGCCCCAAAGGCTCGGGGAGACCGAGCTGCGCTTTGAGCGCAGCCGCCAGCGCCGTCTGTGGTTTTGTTTCAAGACGTGTCGCCTCTTGATAGAGATGAGCTGTCTGGGGTGGCTTCCCAGGTCCTTTTGGACCCGAAGGAAGATATTTCAGGGCCGGGGGATTCAGGGGGATGTGCTTTGTGCCTGCTTGTGAGCTGTGCTCCCAGTACCACTTACTGGTCAAACAGCTCTGCAGCTGCTGGGAAAATTAACTTCAAATTTTTCCCTTCAGAACATATGCAGAAGTTGATTGAAATTGTAGATGGTTAAAAAAAAATTACATGACCTGATAAATTTATCAGAAAAACCCGCGGATTTTTAGAAAAACACATTAAAAAAACCCCCCATATTTCAAAGCCCAGTGCTTGTGACCAAGCTCAGGGAGCAGAGCTGTGGCTGTGTGTATCCCGGTGCATTCCCTGTGCCCGCAGGCAGCACAGCCTGGGGCTGGCGAGTCCCGGACCCACCCGCGGCTTCTCCCAGCGCTCAGAGCCGCTGTCTCAGCACCCGCAGCACTGGAGGGTGCATTGGATSGCGATAACAAACACGCCTTGTTCAGCAAACATTTGGCTAGAGCTGCAGACAGCATAATCAAGATACTCATCTGCTTCAGAAAAGGTTTCTGAGGAGTTAAGTTACGCCCTTGCTACGTCATATGTCCAATTATAATTCAGCGACCTCCCGCTGGGAATGAGCATGGAAGCTAATCACTCTGTAAACTGCAGAATGTGTGGGAAATTGTCTTTTATCAGCGCCGGGGTACCCCTGGGAATGGGAGGGTTCCTGCCCCAGTGTGCAAGGTCCTCCCTGCAGCGATACACGCTGCTCCTCCTGGCTGCTGCTGTCTGGGGCTTTTCCTGCCCCAAGCCCCGTGGGGTGGACACCACAGCCCCCTGGCATGGCTGTGCCCTAAGGCCAGTCTGCTTCTCCTGTGGGTGGGGAGGAAAAGATGCCAGGGCTGGTGGAATGTGAGAGCCTTGCAGCAGTGGCACAGGGATGTAGACGGAGCCAAACTGAGGAAAGCTCCAGCCACCAGGGCTGACCCACTCCTGGTGCTCTTTGGGCACACACAGAGCCCACCTCCCACCCAGAAGGGCAGATTAATTCACCCTGAGCATCACCAGAGCATCGGCAATCCTCACGGCCAGGGCGGGGTCAAGCTGCTGCTCTGTAGATAAAGACAAGTCACTCCCCTATAGAGCAGCAGCTTCCCAGTTACCAGACAGGATATTATTTTTCAATAATTTTGAGGTTTTTTACTTGCTCTTAAAAGGTACTATTACCAGAGCACAAAACTAATCTACACATATGTGAGAAGGTGGTGCAACTTTGCTTTGAGCAAGCCCTGGGAAGTTGTTTCTGTCCCAAAGCAGTGGTGCAAAGTTTTGCCATTTCCTAGTTTGCTCTTTCTTTAATTTTATATTTAACGAAGACACAACATGTGCACAGTGACCTGTCTACATCACTGCTGAGCTTTCCTGAGCAAAGATCTGCCCAAGCTTCATGCCCTGAGAAAGCTCTCAGCTCTCCTGAGGCTGTTCAGGCTGAACCTACAAACTGGGGCTTGAGCTTTGCTGGTGGACAGTGAGGCCTAGAGTACAGTGGCATCTGGGACAGATGGGTGTCAGCTCACCCAGATATTTGGGAAGACATTTGGGAGAGGTACATTTGTACAGCATTACATTACAGAAAATCTGTGRGTCCTGTTCCTTGATTTCTGAAGCCACCCCACAGAACTRCCTTTGTCTTTGTACAGCCAGGTGYAATTTGTGGTTTCTTGTTGCTAGTATTGGCCCACAGCAAATAAACAGCACAAGTCCCATYAGCATTTTCCCACAACAGCCTCCTCGGAGCCAGGACTGAGGTGTTATCTGTGTTGGAGCAGCAGCCAGTCCCTGAGCCAGAGCCYTGATGGTGCCCTTGATTAGGGCCACGGTGCCACCCCAGAACACCTCAGATCAGTGGGYTCAAAGCAAATATTGCCATAGTTTCACATTCCTGGCTGACTTYGTGTCAGGGTACATCAGCATGAAAAATTGGATGAGCCCTCAGGTTGAAGCAAGATGGTTGATATTTAGATCTAATGAACTGCAATAGGCACAAATACATAAATCATTCCTCAGGAGTGAATCAAATGCAAGCGGCTGAGATGACACTGGAGCCTGAATTTCAGTCTGCTGAGGGCCAGATGCATCCAACAAGAGTACGAACACTTGCTTCCTGACAACTGTTTTGTTGTCAGCATCCATGTTAAATGCTTTAAAACATTGACTGAGCTTTCTACTGACACCACAGCTCTGGGACAGTCCCCCCTGTAAAAGTCTCTGACCTGTATGGAGGTGAACAATCATTTCTACCTGGAATGTGGACAGTTCCCTGTGCTGTGCAGGGTTTTGCACAGGCTTCCAGCCTCACTGAGCTTCCTTTATTCACTCTTTAACTGGGAAGGAATTTGAAACTGGTGTAACCCCTGAGTTCAGCAGAACTGCTGACACAGATGGGATTGGATCTGGCCTGACACTCATTAGCAGGAAAAAGGACAGATTATCACAGTTGCCATCAGWAGTCCCCACCTGGCCCTGCCACTGCACCCCCAAAGGTTTCCATCTTGTATAAATAATAAATGCAAAAGCCAGCCTCTCATCTTCCCCTTGAAGACTAGACGAAGCTGAGTTCAAATGAATTAAATCTGCTTGCTCTCTTTTGGTGATGAACTTGAGGCTGATGAAAGTGAATTATTTTTAGTGCTAGCTGGAGGCACAAGTGAATAGCTGGCAAAGCACGGAGTGCACTCCCCTGCCCTGCCAGTGCGTCAGGCCAGGACTGCACCACCCAGGCACAAAGGATGCCAAGAGCCTCAATGCCATGCTCCACCTCACCCCCTTTTATTTAGAATATGCCCTGCAATGCGTGTTTCACACAGAGAGGCTCCTTCCAGCTCAGACCCTCCTTGGGGGGGGTGAGTGCCTGCCTTTCTTTGCCGAGGGATTGGTTCCTATGTTCAGCATCGGGGTGYTGGTGTGTGAACCCCACACTTCTGCTCCTGAGGGAACATTGCTGCTCTGCCTTGGAGCAGCTCCATGGGAAATGCCCCAGGTGCAGSTGCCTGTGCTGTGACAGCACTGCCACAGTCTGGAGAAGGAGGAAGAATCCTCTGCCTTTGGTTCAGGTCACCATCAGCAGCATGAGCATCTCAATTGGCTTCTGCTGTACCTCATGCCATGGGGCCAGGGGAAATGTTGGCACTGGATCAGCTCTTATTTCCTCCAAGTGCTCTGAGGGCTGCTTATTTACTGCAGATTTACTTATTGTAATGTGTCCTTTACTGTGGTCATTCATCTTGTTCTTTAAAGGCTACAGTCTGACATTTGGTCTTTACTGGATTCCTCATTGCTTGTGAGCATAAAGGTCCTGTCTGCTTAAATAAAGTTTTATCCAACATGSTATTTACAAGTTTCTCCAAAATGTCAATATTTGCTTTTCCTGCAAGCTGGCAGGGTGCATCACACTTACTGCTGGATAGCACTGCAAACTGCAGGTGCTCCATGTCCAGATGGTGTTTCTGAGACTCCAGAGAGTCTTTCTGGGCACTGGGCTCTGGGGATGTCCTGGGGAGCTGCCCCCTGCAAATCTGGCTGTGGCTTCCCCAGTAAGGAGGAGCCTTTATTTCATACTAGCAGTTACTCATTGTGCTTTTTATACACAGATATTATCTCTTAAATTGTTTTCTTCTGTTACTTGACATGTTTCTTTGTGCTGCATGCATGGCGCTTCTCCGTCTGGTATATATACTCAAAACAGAATGGGTAAGTCTTTCTTTAGGGCCTTGGTAGAGTCAGCTGCTCATYTGGCTGTTGTAAAAACAAATGAGGAGTTTAAATCTGCAAGACTGGAAGATCCTGTCTTGTTCACAAGTACTGAATGAGCAGGGTCCTATTGGAGGTGGTGGCCCCAATGGTCAGAGGGAGCTGTGAGTGTGACACAGGGTCCCTGCCTGTCCCTGCCTGCASCAGCCACAGATCCAGGCCAGCACAGGCAGGCTTATCCTGCCAAGTGGCACAGTTGGAACGTTGCTCCATGGGCTGCACTAGTGCCCAATCTCCTGGTGCCAGCATCAGCCTGCAAGCACTGTGTCAGGCAGGACAGGTCTCCATGGCTTTGCAAACTGCCTTCCAAATCAGGTACTCAGACAAAAYTCCAGCAGCCTGTGTGCCAAAAGCTCGGGGCCTTATGCTGCTYTGGCTCTGGAGGCAGCAGGACTGTGGGGGATCTGGCAGCAGACAGATCCTGCCTGCAGAGTGACCCTTGCATTCACACATACTCAATCCCCTGCAGCAGAGCCATGTGCCGTGGCAGTGTGAAAACCCCCARACTCTGATGGCAGGAGGGAGAGAGGAGCTATGGGTACCATCCTCAGCACAGCACCCAGTCCCCTCTGCAGAGGGGATGGTCCAGATCAGAAAGGTGTAGGATCAGCAATGTTGGGGCCCTGCCATCATTACCTTGGCACACCTTTCCCAGCCCCAGTGTTCCTGGAGCTGTAGGCTCTTTGATTCTCCTAATGCTAACCCTAGCCACTACCCCTAACCACTACCCCTATTGCCAGACACCCTCCTGTCCCTGCTAACCATGGCTGCTTTGCCGCAGCACCAGGGAAGGGAGATTYTGTTCCCATTGCACCAAACTGCACCTATTTCCCCACAGCACTGAGTTTGTCYAAGTCATTCCCCCAGAAGCAATAGTGCTTTTCTTGTTATACCAAAATGCCCTTTCACTGCTGCCTGAGGAAGGGGGTAGTGAACTGTTGTTTGCTCTGCTTTAGGACATGGTGAGGGGAGATAAGCACCAGACAACAACCTAAGCAACACAGAAAGCTCTTTCCAATAGACACCAGCCTGCACTAGACCTCTGCTTTGTGCAATGAATCAGTGTAGTTCCCAGAGATCTTATAAAACATGATTTCCTTAATTCCGTGGTATTCAGGATACAGAGCTAAACTTGCAGGACTTAATCTATTTAAATTGCCCTCTGATATATATTCAAGGAAACAGAGGAACACTCATAAGAGTTAATCCATTTTAAATTGATTTTCTCTCTCAGCCTTTGTGAAATATCTGTGCAGGAGAGCCCAGGGGCTWTCTGCATTTTTCAGTTAGGAAAGAGACCAGCCAAGCCAACCACTCACAGGGCAGATCTCATCTTGCWTTATTGCAAACATGCTGTATCCAGTGTTTCAACTGGTACCCAAGAACCAAACTGTTGGAAAGGAGCTGGGAAAAGCCACCAGAGTGGCTTTATGTCTTGCAAAGAAGATCAAAATAACCCCTGAGAACTGCTGTAAAGGCAAGCAAGTGGAAAGATCCCAAGGGAATGAGCATGCTTAAGCTCAGCTCTCATGCAGAGGCAAATAAGMAGTTTTGAATGGATTCTTTTTGCCWGTTCCTGAATGGAGACATAGAATCATGGAATGCTTTGAGTTGCAAGGGACMTTAAGGACYATCTAGTTCCAATCTGCACCTTCCACAAAACTTGAGTGCTCAAAGAGCCATCCAGCCTCACCTTGWACACTTCCAGGGATGGGGCATGATTCATTTTCCCTTAAGGATGGTTTTAGCTGTAAGATACAGTGGCGAGACGTATCAAATCCATGTTGGCTCAGGGGAAATAGTGGCCCCAAAGCCTTCGGCGGGGTTTGATACCGGGGCTCCGCTGTGCGGCTCAGTTGAGGGGAGAGCCAGGTTGCGCATCACTTAWGGGCTCTGCGGACACCCCGG
>NW_026623746.1:64084-88791 GCF_030028575.1 Malurus melanocephalus | reverse complement strand
CGCAGCCGCGCGGTCCCGGTTGCTGTCCCGGTCCCCTTCTCCCCGCCGGCAGAGCCTTTGCTCCCCTTTTCAGCGCCTTTCCCCGCTGTTTCGGGGTTCACCCCGTGCGCAGCATCGGGGGCCGGAGTTGGGGCTTGGTGTGGGATGGGGCTTCGTCTTCCCGGCAGCGCTGGGGGCTGAGCCAGCGCGCCTTTGTGCTGCTTTTTCAGCTGTGAAAAGAGGATATTAATTGGTCATTGCAGAGTGAGCTGTTAAAAAAAAAAGGTGCATTTAAAAGATTCTTAAATCTCCCTCTCTCGGTAAAGAATCTCAGCCTTTGATCTTAATAATATCTTAATATCTCACGTAAAATAGCTCTGTTTGGGKTTTTTTTTTCTCTTCATCTCCTGATCAGCTTCAGCTCAAGACAATCACATCCAGGAGGAAGAACAGAAGGACACTGCTGCAGAGGAAACCTTGAAGGAGAAGACATTCTGTAGCACAGGCCTATCCAAATGCTGCTCATGCCAATAGATAYTCTGACAAAAAATTACCGCGTAAGTTTAGTAACATGTTGCGGATGTGAGTACTTCATATCTGCTTATAAAGGACTCCTCTTGTWATTTATTGTCCCTTTCGGGATTAGCTGAGGAAGCAAATGGGAAATTGTACTTGCTGGCATGTCACGAAGCTGGCTGAGAGGCTGAGGAGGAAATGAAGCAGAAGCCAGCTGAGAACAGCACCTTGCAGTCGAACCCCGCAGGGTGGTTTTGGCCCATGTGAGGAGCAAAGCAGCTTTGACTCAGCATTCCTTGGGTGAAAGTTTAAAATCAAATCAGCACAGCAGCGAGCATTTTTGCTGCTCCCTCCCATAACCACCAACAGGCTCAGTCACAAGCTTGGATGGAGGATCCCMCTGCAGAGCTGAAGATGGTGACAGGGTCCCTGTTGTCCCAGGCTGATAGTGACAAATGTGCCATGCTCTCCCCGAAAGTCAGCAGTGATGTGTCCTACCCTCTCGTGAAGCTCACTGGTGTTCTGCATGCTGGGACACACAGAAAGGAGGGTCAAGAGCACTGCCTTCCTGMTGAAGAGGGCATTTCCCTCCTGTACTAAATATGGAAGCAGACATAAGTAGCCGTCTTGTTTTTCCTGGTGTCATCTGAGGCACAGAATGTTCTGGAGGAGGCTGTTCCTTAGCCTTCACTCCTGACTTCTTCCCTGAGGTGACTGAACAGCTTCGGCCATTTTGCTGTGAGCCAGTCCCACCAAATCAAGCACCATGGGGTATCTGGGATGAAAACATCTGATCCACACAGGGTCCAGGCATCCCCCCTGGGATGCATCCCCAACTCTAAGTCATCAGAATCCAGGGCTGTAGCAGGAGTTGCTTCCTTCCAGGAGAATGCTGGATCTAAAATAASTTACATTTCCTTCATTGTTTCTTGGCTTGTGCCTCTAAAAATTCAAACTGTTTCTGTTTTCCTGGTGTTAGTCATGCACACGGWTTGGGAGCCTAACCTGTAATTCTGGCTTTGCTGCTGCTATAAAACATTCACACTGGTTCTTCTAAACCAGGAGGAGAAACCTTTCATTTCATTCCACTAGAGRAGTTTAATCTAGGACCATGACATTTCAATTACTTAGTAATGCATATTTAACACACCCAAAATTAAACCAAGAGAAGGAAAAATGTTGTATATAAGCAACTACAAGGATTTTATTTACAGCCAGTAAAAGCCCTAAATTTAGAACAGAGATCTAAACAAAGACCTTACAGTAATTCCTTCTGCCTGTTAGGCTGCATAATTTAGGGACTTCTGTTCGAAATATAAAGTCTGAGATTTTAAATTCTCCTTAGTTTGATTTTTTTGCTGATAAGGAACAGAAAAGTCTAAAATATTGRAAATTTCCCCAAGATAGGAAAACCCTATCTGCATCATTCTGGTCCCACTCTGGAGCACACAGATGTTCCTCATCCAGAGGGGTTCAGTGCAGCAATACAGGAAACCACTCAGGTTGGTTCCCATTGCTGCCAAGGACCAGATGTGCTGGTTTTCAGTCTAACCTTCCATAAAATAATAGGATAAACAACACACTGGTAGTTTTGCCTTTCACACAAAGAACACAGACTCACTGCTCCCTCTTTATCKCCTGATAGCTGTAAGTCCTCTCTTGGTTTTCAGTGGGGCTGTGAGGACCTATGGACAGGGTCTTTCTTGTTGCCCCATGCTGGTGCAGATGCTGGTCCAGCAAGGTGCTGGTCTAGAGCTTGTGTGTGAAGCTAGAGCTGTATGTGAAGCACTCCATGTCTTGGCTTTCTTGRATAACTATGTCACTGAGAGATATATTCAGTTTTATCTATTTWAACATTGCTGCTTTCTGTGTCTCCATAGATGGTTGTTTATTACCCACAGCCAGAGATGGTTTCACTCCTCAGCACAATAAATCAGGCTCTTTTTAGCACAGCCTCAAGAATTCCTGGAGTGGTTTCAGCTCTCCCAGAACCACAGTGTGATTCAACACAGTGAACAGAAAACCAGACTTTCCCAGTAAGTTCCTGTTCCTACACAGAAGTTACTGCTGGATATGGACTGGTTTCTGTTCYATGGTGGTCAGTACTGGGGATCTGCAGCCTCCAGATTAGCCTCAAAGCAGGGCATTGCCAGGGAAGCACAAGGGAGTCCTGGCCCTGAACAGCCCACAGAATGGGTGCCAAGTGGGCTGAAGGGGTGGGCAAGCAGGGGAGAGGTGATGAACTGCCAAGGGATAAAGGAAGAAATCCTGCCAGGCTGCAGGGATTTGGAAGCAGCCTTGTGGAGGCAGCTGTTCAGGGGGGTGAGGAGCTTCCTGGCTTGGCCTCACACACACACGTTGGCCCACCACATGCAGGATGCAGCTGGGTTYCTGCACTTCCTAGATATTTCTGAG
Source organism: Malurus melanocephalus (assembly GCF_030028575.1). Taxonomy (NCBI): domain Eukaryota; kingdom Metazoa; phylum Chordata; class Aves; order Passeriformes; family Maluridae; genus Malurus; species Malurus melanocephalus. The sequence goes on along the minus strand of NW_026623746.1, from coordinate 85,881 downwards.
ATTATTGTTATTACTTTTTAATCAATGCAGGAAATTAATGGAGACGAGAATGGGAGTGCAGGTGTCAGCAAGGGAGCTGCTTTGTTATTTCTGACACAGAGCACAGCAGGAACCTAGAGCTGTTGGATAAACCACAACAATATCAACAATAGTCTTGGTGCTTCTGTTTTTTATAAATGACTACTGATGTCTCTATTAGCTTCCACAGCAGATATCAGCACCTGTAACAGGAAAGAGATTTATACCCAGTAATAATGAATTCTCYGTTAGCAATGGGGACTAACTCAAATACCATTAGCTTTGCCTAACAATAAAACATAGAGGTCACATAGTGCCCTTTGAAAGCTCTGATGTGACTGTTGTGTTAAACTCACCACACTGCTCTCTTGCCTGCCAGAGCACACAATGAAGCTAATGTGGTCCTCAGCAGTCTTTAGAGGAAAAGTAAATACTGAGCCTCATTAAATATAATAGCACATAATAAGCTGACATTCGTTTAATTAATGCTCATGCTATGAATAGCAGATATTGACCCAAATGTGAGAATAGCCTTATCCAGTGTTCTATCACCTAACATTARCACTTATCAGCTTTGTGGTCATGTTCAGAGATCTCCCTTGGGTATGTATTAAACAATTAAATAAATAAATTGCTTCTGCTGCCTATAATTAAAGACATATATTCAGCAGTAAAGAGGCACAAATGGAAGTGTACAGCAGGAAATTTTAGCACCCTGATTTATCCTTCACATAGACCACAATGGCAGAACAAGACGCACTCCCCGCTGGCAAGGAAAAAGCAGAAAAGAGAATGACAGTAAATACTGATGAGCTGCAGTGCAGCCTATGGAGTGCCCTGGGATCACCACAGCAAATACTTCGATATATCAGCAAATATATCCTGATCTGGGAGAGCTCATTTAACCCCAACACCTCTGTTTTTCACTGCTGTTATTCCMKCTTTTRCTGCCACCCTACACTGGYMCCTCTCTGCTACTACCACCACCAAYCCACCACTACTCCMCCCATCCCTGTGCTCTGTCAACACCACTTCCTACATCAGAGAATAAAGCTCATCTCCAGGAACAGGGCAGGCAGTTCAGTGAGCTGGGTATTTTTGTAGATTCTTTCCATTAAACCTCAGAAGGCCTTTTCAGACTTTTCTCCCACATCTGTCCACCCAGGTTCACAAATAATCACCACATACTCTTTCTGGGCACTGGAGAGAGCAGCAATGAACTATTTAATTTCTTCTGGGACCCAAAGTCCATCAAGAGAAAAAGCAGCAGAACAAATCACTAGAAGAAAATAGTAATTATCATCAAAAGAACAGATATATATATATATATATATATAAACTTGGGTTTAACTAATACTAAGGTTGAGGAAGAAAACCATGAAAGCAGGAGAATTCAAAGCTGGGGCTGCCATGACAACCCTGACTCACCCCATGGTGGTTTGGCATTGCAGCATTGCCCTGGGACCTCCCAGCAAGTGTTGATGTGTACTCTGCATTTTATGGGCATTCTGTGGACAGGTARTGGAACTGGAGAAAGCAGCTGGTGCATTTGTGGAAGAGGATGCAAGTTTTGAGGGAAGAACTGGAAACCCAGACCTGGAGAGTACAAATAAAGGCATGGGTAAATCTGGGCTCACAGGCAAGGTTGCACATGAACCCCTGAGGCCACAGCCCCACAAGCCATGGGACCAGGAGAAGCTGGTCAGGAAAACAAAAGTTTCAGTAGAGAAACTCGGAATACTGAAATCCCATCTGGGAACCCTAAATCAGTGCCAGCTCTAGCACAGGTCCTGCCCGTGCAGCAACAATTTCCAGGYCCTGCCCTGCCCAGCAGGTACCTCTGTGCAACACAACAGCTTCATTTTCCTCCAAGTAAAATTYCTTACAGTCATGGACATCCCTTCATGCAACTGTGTCCATTTGCAGTTATTCTGTGGAGGAATTGAGTCTAAACCAGAGACCAAGCGCTGATAAAATCTCAGTTTAAAACAGTTTGACCTGCTGTTTGTAGCCCAAGAGAGTCTGGGTTCTGCCTGTGCCACATCAAAGAGGAAATGCCCAGGCGAGCAGCTACAGGTTATTAAACACAGGCATGATGACCAGGAGCTGGAGAAGACATTTCCTTAGTACTGACTGGCTTCATRCTAACAGTATATATAAAGTTACAACTTCCAGACATCACAGTGTCTTTAGAAACTGGACTGGTTTTTGTGAGCATTTTTAGAATGCAGCTGTTTCAGTGTGAATTTCATCCAACACAGAAAATATACACAACATAATTCCTCCTCTGTAATGTTGCTATCTTTTATTTTTCTCTTTCCCTTTAAATCAAGTGTTTTGTAAAATCCTGTTAGTAAAAGCTACGTATTTGTTCCTCTTTCTACACTTACATTAATTTTGGATTTTCTTTAATCTTCACAAGTAACAAATTACCTTCAAAAATTCGACAAAATTCACTTCAAAGCAAGCTGCTCACAATTGTTCCCTACGAAAACAGCCAATGCATTCTCTTTCAGTGTGCATGCCAGCATGCGTTGCTTTGATCATGACTTTTGGTGATCTGCAATGAAGAACAAAAGTAGATGTTCAGTGGAAAGTGCAACTCCCAGGTCCGTTATACATTGATACACCAAACATGATTCATAAAACAGCAATGTGCTTTTAGGCATTAGAAACACAGCATAGAGAAAACCAAAATGTAACAATTGTCTCTGCATCCACTGAGCATCTTCAGACAAAAATAAAACATGGAAATTTGGAGGACAGAGCATTTGCATTGGCAAAGCTGAGACACAACTCATCTGCACATGCAGGAACTGACAGCATGCCAGGAGGARCCATTAARGAGCATGTCTGTGTAGTTAAATTGSTTTGTTTGTGRGAGCAGATGATATAGTGCAAGTCAGAGCAGCAGGAAAAATCTTTGAATAGAAAGCTATGCATAGTCTGAGTTTTGGGAGGCCACCTTAGAAGACAGACCAGGCTTTCTCAGCTGATTGTTTCTCCATTCAGCAGGCACTGAGTCTGCACCTCACCTTCRATTTAGTAGCTGCACTTCATCCTGCTTCACGCTTTGGATAGCTGACCATAAAAATAACAAGGTTATTTCACTTCCAATAAAAAAAGTTTGATGCTCTGCTTCTGGAAGAAGGGAGATCCCCCCAGGCATTGCCAGTTTTCCTCAGCCCATCCTGGCTCCTCCTTGCTAGAGACCAGTCATTGCTGTTCAGTTTCCAGGCACTGTGTCCCTGCCCAATTCAGATTAGGCATATCCAGTCTGTTTGGAGCAAAAAGGTACCAGCCTCCCAATGGACATTAAACCTCTTCTTCCCACCTTTTGAGCCATGGGAAGAAGGTTCAGTGCTRGATTTTCCCAGGTGAAAACTCACCTTTGCAGGGAAAAAACAAGGCAACCACTTCTTGGGCACAGCCAGGACACTTCTCCCTGGATTTGCTTTCTCAATGCCTCCTCCAGCCTGGCCTTGACACTGGGATTGGATATGCATAATTTCTCTGTGCAACCTGTTCCAGTGMCTCACCATCCTCACAGTAAATAATTTCTTCTTATATCTAAACTAAATCTCACCTCTTCTAGTTTGTACCCATTACTCCTTGCCCTATCACTACAGTTCCTGATGAAGAACCTTCAGGAAAAAAAGTCAGAAGATATTTTCCTTTTAATCATAACAGGAAAAGACTGCYCAGTCCATTCACAGAAAATATTTTCCAGATCTGCTTTTCAGTTACATGGGATATTTTCTTTCCTACACCATGCCTCGTGCTGAGCACTTCCCATGCTCCCAGAAAGGAAAGGCACATGTTATAGCACCATGTGCTCCCTATCAGTTTCATAACCTGCATGAAAACAAACCTATTTCATAGCTGCTGGTGCAAATAGCCGAGACACAGGGCTTGCAGTGTGACTTAGGGATCAGCAGCTGGCAAATACCACTGTCTGTTTCCACACCTGACACACACAGCCACAGCCAACATTGTCATGCCTCTCTTCCCTGCCAYGCCTTCTTCGGGAAACATTTTGCTTGACATATTTTTGTCAGTGTGTTTTCTGTGATCAGATTTGCTATTTATGGGCTTTTATCACTGTTGTTACTTGGGTGCCCAGGGAAGGCTGTGTGGGAGCTGGGGACAGAGCATTTCCCAGTGCAGGTTTTCCACTCCCCTGTGCCTGGAGGTGGGTGTTGGACCATATTTCACCAGTTATCTCTGTGTTTGCATTTCTCAGTACATTTCTTCACCCCCTTGCAGGATGATTTGAGCTCCMTCGTGGCATTTTGCTAGCTGGGATCCTCCCTCCCTCCTCCAGTTTCCCCTGGTTCCTCTCTTTGCCACTACTTGCCAAAGCTGCTCACCCCTCCTTATCCTCCTGTGACCCTCCTGGCACTTCTGCACCATTTTGGGTGCACACTTCGCTCTGTGTGACCACCCTTTGCATGAAATTGTCTGTGCAAGACAGTTGTGAACACACCAAACCTCCCAGCAAGCTCTCCCTGGGACAGCACAGGGGCCAAGGTGACACCGTGTGATGGCTGCAGTGGCAGATGCCAAGGGAAGTTGCCCAAGTGGCGGCAGTGAGTCAACAGTGGTTTGTAGCACTGGGAAGGAGCAGCTCTCACACAGACAACCAGAAATCATGATTTGCATCAATGGCTTGTCAAACAAGTTGGCAAAGATAGATGCTCCTACACGGTGTCAAGGTATGCAGCTTTTCCTGTTTCCCTGCCTCTCTTAGCCCAGCACGGGCCTGGTGCTCAGGACTTTAAATCAAAGGGAATCGCCCTGTTTTATCTGATCATTGATGTCAYTCACAGTTTCACACAGTTGTCACCKCTGGTCATCTTTGTCTCTCCWRATCTCACCAAACTCGGTATCCCCAGGAAACAAGGCTACACAGAGAAGTATCCAAACCCCAGGATGCCATGCAGGAAACCTCAGTGTAATTCTTGGTTCACCCACGTGTTTTGGGTTTCACTTCGTCTTCATCCCATGGAAGATCTGGGACCAGCAGCTCTTCCAACACTTGTCCRCCTTGCTTCTCCCTGTGCCCAGAGGGCAAACAGGAGTTCACACACTGTGTATGCTGCAGGACAGAATCAGCTCCAAGTTATCCCTAAAAATACTTTTTGCCCTTATTTTTTAAATGCAATGATAAAAACCAATTTGCTTTAAAACCTTATGTCCCTAGGTGACCAGATGAATCAGGAGACTGGTGATATTTTGCAGAGGCTGCAAATCTACTCTGTATCTGTATGCAGTGAGTATATTAAGATTTAGTGGGGCCAAGACCTATCTGCCAACATCAGCAGGACTAGCAAATGAGCTAGAAAGCAACAGAGAGAGATTCCTCTGCTTTCTGAGTCTCTGAACCACAAAGGCAGCAGCACACTCACTCAAAAAGACACAAGCCTTTATGCTTGAAGCCAYCCTGGCCATGGCAAAAGACCAGGAAATTTCCACACGTCAGCGGTGATTTGGGTGAGATGCTCCTGCTGACACCACTGAGTTCTTGGGACAAGTTGACATGTGAGCTCTGATTCATGGGAGGCCTTGGGGGAAGTCCATGTCCAAGCYAAAGAGGATAAAAACTCTCATTACCTGGTCAGGAGCAGAGAGGGCATGTAGGACCTTCAGCTGCTGGGCACAGGGTTCGTCCATGGCATACTGGGGAAGCACTGGGACCAGTCTGTGCTCAGTGGGTGTGAAATGCATAGACTAATGGTTGAGCAGTACATGGAARCCAGAACACAATTCAAGTAACTCAATTGTGTATGGTTTTATATTAGCAAATCCTAGCAAAGCCACTATCTGCAATGCCAGAGAGACTGCCATTTATGAGGATTTTTACTTATGATCTCATCTTTTTCCACATGTGGGTTTGGCTTTGGGAAAACTGGGCCAGGGACAATATTGGATGTAAGTCTGAGGATTTAACAGCTCCTTACGAAGCTGATCATTGCAGTCTGTCCAAGCTAGCACATGCCACTTCCATGGCAAGGTGAGATGAGGCCTCACTGCCATCCTGGTGCTCATTCCTGGCTGTAGCCTGGGAAAGAGCTTGTGCCAGTTCTGGGGAGAAAACAGCCAKGTCACTTGTAACACTAATTATCTTCTATCTCAGGAAACTTTGTCCCTGTTACACCMGATTGTCCTCTTGCTGATCTTTAAAAGCAGCAAAGATAACAGCAGTCAGCCTGAAAATGCTGCACAGCCCCAGCAATACCCTGCAGAGGAAACAGACAGCATAATCCTGCCAGGAACAACTGCTTGTTCTGGCTCTGTCTTGGCCAGTGGGTTTCCTGATGCTCAGATAACACCTTAGTAGCCCCTATTACATTTGTCTCCATGGACAAATCAGCCTGGGCTGTGTCACTGTGGAGCTGTGGTTATAATCCACCTGTCCTAGGGGCTCTATCAGCCTCTGAAAAGCCACTCTGATGCAAAAAACAAGTGGGTTTGCAGTGGAAAGATCAAGACCACTGCAGTTAAGCTGAATTTAATCTTTCTATAAGACCTGACTAAATACCAAAATTGGGCTTTTATYTGAGTGTTCCTTAATTCTGAACTATGCAATTTCCTCTGCCTAACAAAACATGAAAGCCATGCAGCTGCCATGAGTGACAAACTGATAAACAATTCAAGATGCTTTTCAATAGCATTTTTCTCCAGTTTCAAGAGCCATCTGCCTTCCCAACTAAGGTTACATCATTACAGACTTTAATAATTTAGAGACCATCCTACTTGCTTTAATGCAATCGTCGTGTTTGGCTATCAGAGCAGGAACAGTGAGCAACGAATAACAAATCAGCAATTTTCTGTACTAATTATTTACCCAAATTCTTCAACATTGAGAGCTTAAGGTATATGCTCATTTTTCCTTATTTTTAAAAATAACCAGAAGAATTGCTCATGCATTTCCAACGTGTCTCCTTCATGTCATCCCAGCACTTCTGCTGGTTTGGCTGAGAAGCATCATGATTTTTAAAGGGAACAGGAGGATGTGGCCTYATGTCACCTGCATGTGCAAGGACAGGAGTGCATGTACATGCCYGCAGGTGCACAGCCACCTCTGTGTTGATAATTTGACAGCAGTATCTGTCTCAAACACATTAAGCCTTTACTCATTTTACAAGAATAAGAGAATAGGCAGAGTGTCAGTTTGTCTCAGTGCTTTGGGAAACTGTGCTTGTTAGAAGTCAAAAAAAGAGCTATAACTGAGCTAAGAGAGCCAAAGAGCAAGGGGGACAGGAGTTCAATGCAGAGAATGTGGAGAGAAGCCTAAACTCATGCTCAGCCTGCCACTGCAACATGTATTGATAAAGGCTTAAGTGTTTTGGCTCAGGAATAGGCACATATTGCTGAGCAAATATTAAAAGTAATGCAGGTTTCAAAGGGAAGCCTCTTTCCTTTGGGAGTTACTGTTGATCACTCATAATTAGATGGGAGATCAAAACTGACCAGAGGAACAGATGAAAATTCATTGAAGGAAAGTATGAAGAAAAATTGGTCTCAAACATTCATTACAGAAGTTAATAAGAAAAAATAGTTCAAAAAGTTCTTGTCTAGTAGACTATCTTAATTCTCTGTCACTTGATTCTATCACAGAATCCTTTGGTTGGAAAAGACCCAGGTGAGGGCCGGGCTCTTCTCCCAGGGGACCAGCGACAGGACAAAGGGACAGAGTGTTCACTTGTGCCAGGGGAGGTTTGAGTTAGACATTGGGAAGAATTTCTTCACCGAAATGGGGATTAGACATTGGAACGGGCTRCCCAGGGAGGCGGTGGRGCCGCCGTAGATGGAGATGTTTAAGACTGAACGCGGCACTCGGTGCCATGGTCAGGATGACAGGGTGCTGTTGGGCCATAGGTTGGACTCGATGATGCCGGCGATCTTTTCCAGCCCGTTTTATCCCGCCATGCCGTGGTTTCGCAGTCCCGGGCTCTGTACTCTGCCCACACGCCGCCCCTCTCCCTCAGGGAGTTGCCCGCGGCCGCCAGGGGGCGCTGCAGCGCGCGGGGGAGCCCCTCCAGCCCCGCCCCTCGGGCCCCGCGCGGGGGGGCGGGGCCGCTCTGCTCTCGCGATATCTGCGCGGCGCCGCCCGGCCCGCGGTGCCCGGAGGTGGCGGCCCGGCCCGGCCCGGCCATGGCGTCCGACAGCGACACCGAGGAGTTCTACGATGCGTCCGAGGACGTGCATCCCGCGGGCTCCCCCGCGCCGTGAGTCCGCCCTGCCCTGCCCTCCCCTCAGTGCCTCCCTCCCTGCTTCCCTCAGCGCGGCTCCGCGGTGCCCGGGCAGCYCCCGGGGGTGTGGGGGGGAAGCGGGGTCAGCGCGGGGCCGCGGCCCCTCATGACAGCTCCGGAGGGTGAGGGGAACCCAGCGGGGCTCGCTCGGCGCCCGGGGCTGCTGCGGCCGGCGGTGGCCGGGAGAGGATGAGATCATACCTGCCTTCCTGAGGCGGGCAGCGGCTGTGGTGCGGGGAGGAGACGTGGGGAGATGGAATCGGGACCGACAGAAGTAATCCCTGAAATATAATAAAAGTAACAGATTTTCCCAGGAAGGAGWAGCGAGCGAGCTTCGTCAGCAACAGGCAGCTGTTGCTGCGTGTAGAGCAACTTCGGGTGTGCTCTGTGCTCTGATTTTTGTGGTGTCTTTAATACTTTTTCTGTTTTTCATGGGGGTTGGACTAAATTATTTCCAGAGGTCCTTCCAACCCTAACAAATMTGTGATTCTSTGTCGCTTTGATGCTTCTTGCATTTAGCCAGTGTATGGTTCTGTGTAGTGAAGCTTTACCGGCGTTTTATGAAGTAGATCCCAGTGCTGCTGCCTCAGAACTAAAGCTGACACTGTGTTGTTGGTGTCAGCCAAATGTGCTCCCTCTTGTTGTAAATCTCTTTTTCTGGTTGTGTGCTGGACAGGTTMTGGCTTGTATCAGTTCTGTTTTTTTGTATAGCCTGGACCCAACCTCTGCATTATTTTACTTGGTAGGATGAGGTTTCACATGGCTTGTTTATAGAGCAATAAGATATGGATTGTGGGATCCATGCATTTGAAGCTTTGATAGTGGACTAAGGAGCTTGTTTTAATCTGCAAGTCAGTGGTCACTGGATGCCTACARCAAATGAAAGCCTAGATTTTTTTCTCCTCACCTACACATCCTGTATCAAAGTTTTTCTGAAGTTAGCTACTTAGCTGTAGCCTGGTGAAAAGCACATATTGGCATGCAATCTGCAAGATGTGATGAGCCAAATTCACGGTGGTTGTACTGAAATGAGGTTGTTTTCTCCAGCTACTTATCTTCTTCTGGGGATAGGGATCATCAAACTCTTCTCTGAGTTGCTTAAACTCAAAGTAAATTGAAAGCAGCTGAAAACTGGAAACAGCAACACCTGTTTAATAAGTTAAAGCAGCTGGARCCTCTCAGGGTGGGGACAGGAGAGGGTGAAGGTGAGGGATTTGTGTGACTAGAGGCCACRAGCAGGAAAGGGGAAGCAGACCTTTTGGAAGAAGTGAGTTGTTAAATCTGCCCAACTGCACATCCACCTTTTGCCTGATACAGATAATGCCACATGTCCTGGCTTTGCAGGTTTTCACCACCTGTATCTAAGCAGAATTTGATAATACAAAGTCACTCACTAGAAACTAAAGTGAAAGATGYTTTTAATTTCTCTACTGCTGTTCTGTAACCTGTAATGATGCATCATTGACTCGAGTCAATAGAATTCTGAGCCTGAGTCAAGTAAGGGGGTGGCATCCATGAGCTTAGTTTGCAATACAGTTACTGATCTGTAATTCGGTTTGTTATTGAATCTAACAAATAGCCTGTATTTTCTCAAAATAAGCTTTGAGGTTTATAAGAGCTAATTTCACATTTGCATTGGACACTTTTAGGAAGCAGGCTGGTAGAGTGTATTTTTTTGCATGTTGTGATGACGTTGATTTGGGACCACAAAAAAGAATCAAAACCCTGTGGCAGGAAAAGCAACTGAAAACSAGTCCAGTGCATGTTGCCCTCTGCAGTTTGGGACATTTCTTTATGCATTCAGTGTTCTGATGATCAGCAAGACCAGTTGGGAATCCTTTTTGACAGCATGTGCTATAACCTGGTTTTAGCAAAGCAGTGTAGATATATTTGCCCTCATTAAAAATGTGGGGTTTGTAACTTTTTCCCTCCCTAGACTTCATTCTATGTGGGGAACTTTAATAACTGCTGATAGAGAAACTCTGAAAGTGGTGCCAAGTGTTCACATCAACTTGCTGACTTCTTTGCTGTTTATTTGTTTTACTAATTGATCTGTAAGAGTGGAGTTTKCAAGTTGGATGTAAGCTCCCAATTCCCACTGTTAGGTCATTAAGTTACTGATGCTTGAATCCCTCTCAAGAAAAGCACCATATCCTCAAGTACATCTATAACTGGTGCTTTTTAAGAACTAATTAGCAGAAATTACAGAACTTGATGSAAAGTGTTTCTTTCAGATTAGAGTGGTCTGAGAGCACTCCTGGGGTGATGAATTCTCTAAGGTGAAGTGTGTTTGGAGATGTTTTGAGACTACTGTATCCCCTCTGGCTCAGCCTGTGTGCTTCCCTTCTGCTCTAGATCTTGCCTTTTACTTGTAATTCTGCTTTTAACAGGATGTGTGGAGAGTGTCCATCTGTTGGATAAATAAATCCAGAGTAAAGAGGGAAAAGGTAGTGTGACAGAAGATGCCYCAATTTAACCTCTGTAACTCTGCTTTAAAAGCACTATATCCATGGGAAAAATTAGAAAAAGATCCTGAAATGTACAGGCCTGAACAGTCCCAAGCAGGAGGATGTCAATTTTGAGAGAAGGAAAGTATGAAGTAAGGCACACTTGGTTAGATGCTGGCACATGACAGACCCTCTATATTTTATTCATAGGAAAAGTGATCTACTCACTGTGAAATCAAGAACTGCCAGACCTAATAGTTTGGACTTCATGTGCCTAAGAGTGGGAGGCAAGTTTGTTCCCAGTGTGCTTGTATCCTAAAAGTTGTTACGAAAAACCAAAGAGATGGTGTAGGTAATGAGAAATATCCTCTGGTACCTTTGTTTAAATTCTTGAATTGTAACTTTAGTAGTTCTGTCTTTTAGAAGTTGTCTCGATGCTCTTCCTGAAGAATCTGGTTTTCCTCTCTGTAGGAAACCAGGTAAGGTTAAGTTGTGCCTCATTGGCATGTGGGAGATGCTTGGTACAACTTTTTTGTGTGTGAGTATTTTAGCCAAGATGCAAAGCTGATCTGGGCAGCAGACAGATGGAGTGTGAAGTGTTGGTTGTGTTCAGCCCTGCAGACACAGCGTTTGCTAAGCTCCCGTGCAGGAGCCTTTCCCAGGGCAACCTGGACTGTGCATTGCAGCAGTGAATCTCTGTGGTTTTGAAGGTGTGACTGCCATGGAGAGCTGCAGGAGTAATTACAGCTTTCAGGACAGCCACGGGTTAGAGGGAACATCGTGTGCAGGGCAGTGGCGAAAGCAGTTCCTGGGCTGGCRGTTGAACCTGTATGTTCTGTACAGGGCACAGCTGCTATGTGTGCACTGCAAACCTCTTTCCATCTGCCTGCTAGCACACCTGTTGTATAACAATGTACATCCTCCCAGGAAGGCAGTCATTGTCTTTGGGATTTGCCCAAGGCCAGCATTCACATTGTTTTTTGTTTGAAGGGCTGAATGTTTTGTTTTCTGTCATAAAACCTAACAACAACATGTTGAAAGTGTGAAGCCCACTTGAAACAAGTGCTAGGCTGGAGCTACCTGATAGAATGAGAGCTTCCTGTAGTCTGGTCACTATGAGGATGAATTGCACAGTGGSATAAATAATTAAAAATAAAATTAAATAATTTAAAAATTAAAAATAAAGGCTCTTTGTGAGTTTGTTTGACTTTCAGATTAGTCAGACATCTGTTTGTGCAGGTGAAATGGGATATTTCTTTGAGTTGTGTTTAATCTTTGTAGATAACCTTGAAACCTTTCTTTGTTAAACTGGTGAAAAAGTGCTGTCATGTAAGATAATTCAGAAGTTATGTGAAATGCAGTCTAGAAGATCTGTTGCTTTCAGTTTATAAATCCCGCTGTTTAGTAAACATTCATACTAGATTAGTTTTTGCCTTATGTTTTCTGTGGCATATGTCAGTTTTCCTGTGCTTCCTGATAACCCTGTAAACTACAGACCTTTCAAAGCCAAATCAATATTTGATCTTTGGTTTGATCTTAATGTAAATGTTTTCAGACACTTTTTCAACTGTATATACTTCTTTAAAAAATGCAAGGATTTCATACACTGCTCCATAAAACTAATGGGCTTGAGGTAAAACTGGAGAGTGGAGAAGGCTGGTGAGTTCAGGTGGTTGGGAAGACAAGACTGTTCCAGAGTCATGGTGAGCTACAGAATGCTTCAGTTACTCTAACTGACTTTGTATAAATGTAGTAGCACATAACCAGTAACTGTTCACAACAAAGGGAAGAATGGTGCTGATTGACATGCAGCTCAAATCATCTCAGGCAAGCCACTGAACTTACCTGGATGTGTTATAAACTGATCTGAAAGTGGGGGTTTTGCCAGACAGTTGCGGAAGCTTTGCAGTGTTTTAAAAGCATGTAAATTCCATGGTAAAGCTTCTCCGTAATTGCATGTGTATGTTATGTCAAGTTGTCAGCATGAAGTTATGTCCAACACCTGCTAGTTCTGTAACCCTTAGCACTCGAGCAGCTTTTTCCCAAGGTAGTTGAGCAGCCTGAGAGTGGGAAATAACATCTGGTTTTGTTTAAGTTCTGATTTTCTGCAAAGTTAATTAGCTAAAGCAGTCTGAAACGGTGGCAGTGCTTTTTTGAACCTCCTATTTTGTGTAACCAGTGCAGGAATGAGTTGCCTGTACCACAAGTGAGTGGCTAATTAGTTGGAAGTGTCACTGTAGAAAACTGAAATATCTATTTGCAGTTGAGGTGTGTCTYAACCTAAAGTGTCTTCTTTAGGTTGTAAAGACTAAGCAGTGTCTTGTAAAACAAGACCCTGGCTGAAGCCTAGGCRTTAATGTTGTAATTATAAATATATTTCATTGTTAAAGTCATCTGATGGATTTAATGAACTGTGACRCATTTCTGCCACTCCTAAGGAAATCCAGGAGTTGATAGTGGAACTGAAAAGGTTTCAGTAACCAGAAATCCCACACASGCTATGATCTTTCACAGCAATGTCTCTCTTTTTTGAGAGACAAAAAAAATGTTCTTGTTTTCTTTTGTTAGTATTTTAAAATATTAGTTTTGGTCTTTTTTTGCACATCGGGGTTCAAGCCTTCTAGGAGGATTATGCTTTGAAATATTGTCACAGTTCTTGTGCACCTTTAGTGTCAATATTTGGACAGAAGCATCTCAGTGTAACTTGTTCAATTAGTTACAATGATACAGTGTTCGTGTACCAATCCACTGTACTTTCTTGTTTTCTTAGCTCTGCTGTATAAATGGTATCTTTGCGTTTTGTGGTGAAACGTTTCCACATGGTAAAGGGAAGAGCTGAAATTCTTAAAAAGTAGATGGAAATAGTTGTGAGTTTTTTCAGGGACTATTGTTCCTTAAAACGATTTTGGAGGCAGTAGAGGCAGATGAGTCTGAGATCTTGATAYTTGTCTGTATTGCTTGGTGCAAGGTGATACTCGGGGTTGCAGTGTGTCACTGATCTTCGTCGTCAGCTGGGATATGTGTACAATCTGGGTGTTCATTTGGTAATAAGCTTTTAGGGAATTAATGTGTAACATTGTCTCTGCTTGTGACTGAGAAACTGATAAAATCATAGAACAGCCCAGGATGAAAGGAACTTGGAAAAATCATCTGGCCCAACCTTTTCTTTATGTATGGTAAGATTCTGTAGTCGGAGTAAGCAGTGTGACTCAATGTTTATGTATCTTCTAGCATTCTCAAAATCCTGTGGAAGATACAAGTTCAGGATATAATGAGAGTTGACCATCCGYTAATTGACTTGACTTGACAAGAAGTAATTATTTGATACCATTCCCCTAAGATAGGTTGTTCTTTCATGTAATTAGTGAAATGAGATGCGGTGTGTGAGTGGTTGCTGATGGAAAGCCACTGTTTCACAGTGTGTATTTTGGAAAGTAGTGCACACTAGTTCTTTCCTGTTACAATGTATTTTGTCTCTATTTATACCAAATGTCCTGATTAGAAACAAGACCTTAGGTTTGCTACAGAGCCTGAAGGGCGGAGTTGCTGTGATAGTGCCAGGTCTATGGATCAGGATTCAGGCACTTGGTTTGAAGGGTACTAGAGTATTTGTGTTCCTGCTTTCTGAGAATTTTTGATTTTTTAATGTCCACCCAATGCTTGGCATGCACATGCTAATTTTAAATTCTCTGTAATGCAAAATGTTTTTAATTTTGTACTTGGAATAACAGCTGTTTGTTAGAAAAGGGTGATAGAAAGGTGCTTTCTAGAAGATTCTGCTGGCAAACTCTGAGTCTGTAGAAGCTGTGGATCTGTGTGTTGTGTACAGTTGAGAACTTTATTTGTGTGGAAGTGGTATGAAAAATATTTGCTTTGTTGCTTGTCTAAATCATCAAGTGTACATTTCCTGCAAAGGAAGGCTGTGTTATAAACTGTCTAAAACAAAGCTTACTGTCTTCAAACTCTGCCTAAGTCTCTCTTCTCTTTCTAACAGGTCACCAATAAAAGTTGGAACYCATGTAGAAAAGGTGAGTTTCTTCTTAAAATCAATCAAGTGCTTGTTGATGAAGACAGGGTTGAATATTTCCACCTAATATAGATGTGCCGCAATAGCCCTGGCATCGGCACACAAAGGAAATTACAGACTTTCCTTGCTGTAGGTAGCAATTGTGGTTGTCTTGCTATTTAGGGTATGTTACAGTGTCTTAAAGCTCATTTTACTCTGAATTGTCAATGTGCAATTTAATTAAGCTATATGTGATTACTAAGCTGCCCTCTTCCAACTGGTTTGTGAGCAGTAAGCAAGCCTCTGCAGCACCTGGGTTTTGGTCCTGWTTTATATGAAATAGTTGATTGTGCTCTCTTCTGTCTCCAAAATAAGAAAAATCTTAATGTTTGTACTTGAGAAGCCTCCCCTCTAGGTTATGTGAAGATAAAACACTATATTTAGCTTAATGAGACAGCGTTGCCACTTCCCACGCAGGTAATTGGTATTCTGTGCATGGTGACAGCGCGGCTGAATCCGGCACAYAGTGAATAGGTGAGGAGCTGGAACCTTGTGCAAATAACACTCATTTCCTGGGCTCAGAAGGGCCAAAGGTAGTGCTGTGCAACACTTTTGCCTAATGAAGGCTTGTAGTTTTGTCTGCAAAGTGTTGGGAAATCCTAGTGTTTCTGAGCTGTCAGCAGCATTTTGCTCTGAATCAATAGCATTTTAAAAGTGATACCATATCTTAGGGAAAAGAGCCTTACCCCCCATTTTGTGTTCTGTTTAATGTTCCTTTAATAATTAAAGTATTACATGTGTAACCCTTTTAAGAAATGTTGTTTTATCATTCTCATTAAACTCTGTGCAATCAATGAACTTCAAAACTAACTTTAATGTCTTCATGAATTATTAGTGATTAAATTCTCTATGTTGCTATTAGATTTTTTAATTTTTAAAAGTGTCTTTCTAAATCACTTGTTCAAAACTGACTTTCTGAAGGTGGAAAAAGTAGTAGCTTCTCTGCTTGGTATCATATCAGTTCAGTGAATGTGTGACTAATGGTAGAGTTTGTCTTGGAATGGGTAAGAAATATTTCCTAAGTCCAAAGTTTAATAGGTGTGTGAGTTTAATGTCAACAGAATTAGAAATTAATATAATGGGCTTCTGTAGGCACTGATTACACTTAAGTATTTAAGTCATCATATATTTGAAGATAGATTTTAATGATAAAGTAAAGTAGAGCTTGCATTTAGATTAGAAACACGTTATGGCAGGAGGGGGAGGGAGTGGAGAGGGAGGAAGAATTTTTCTGTAATTGCAGTTATCTCTGCACAGTATGTCATTGCATTAGGTCAGAACTCTCCAAGTTGGATGTCAGCAAGAGTTTGGGGCAGGGGGCGTTTCAAACATAATATGTTAGGATGCTCTAGAGATTCTGTTTGRTTGTCTGAGAGTCTAGAAAAAGTGTAAGGAGAAATTTCTTAGCTATCTGTACTAGACARTCACGCTAAATTAGAAAATGGCCAAATGGTTGAAAATAGCCTATTCTAGTTGGCCCTGCTTTGAGAGCTACTGGATCTCTGCAGATCCCTTCCAGCGTCAGGGATTCCATCAGATTCCACTTTAGATGCTGCTGATATGTGTGCTTATAGACAGTGTGATGTTGTGGCCYTTCATGGGACTAGATGGTCTTTAATGGGTTTTTTTTTTCCTTAACCCAAACTGTTTAGGGATTCTGATAATTCATGTAGAAGAAGAAGACATATGTTCAAGTTCTTACTAGCCTGTACTATATCCTGTGGCATAAACGACTCGTGGTTCTGAACCTGAGATTTTTCAGGAATTTATTAAAATGTTTGCTCACAAATACAGTATTTTCAGTACAGCTTATTTGRATTTCAGTAGGATCTGCATGAAGATGGCTAAAATAGACAATGTGCACTAGGAATAATTATAGAATGTAAGATTCCATGTTAGAACCTCAGAATAGTATTTGTGATCTCTTGATAGAGCTGCCTGCCTTAATTTGGAAATTTCTGAATTGTTTCTACTACACRTGGCTATTATACAGTCCTTGCATTCTTTCCCAAAAGCTGATAAAGAAAAAAGAAAATTGTTTAATATGGAATTTCCTTGCTGCAGATTATTACATGTGTTTGTATYGCTAGACTTCATGCTGCCTTCAGTTTGATTTTGGTTGAGGTTGCAGCTCTTAAATGTAGTTGCCGGTTTTGTTGCATAGTGTGCAGCCTTTCTGTGCATGACAGTGTGAAGTATTCCTCATGTGGACTGCACATTACTGTTTAAACATCTGACAGTGGTAATGTGTGAAAATGTGGCAGATTTCATGTCCTTTATGCTATTTAATTTGTTGGAGCTATATTTTTGTTAGATCATCTTGCTGAAGAAGTTACTACCATCGTTTTATGACTTTTTTTTTCTGTAGGATGTGGACAATAAACTACACAAAGCTGGAAATGAAACATTTGTACAAGAAATGAAGCAAGATGATTCAAAAGAGGTTGGTTGAATATTGCTTTGAGCTTCCACCATCACACTAAAAATATTAAATAATTTAATGATCAGTATTCATCCTGAAACTACTGTAGGTTATAATTTCATTAATGTGAGAAAGAAAGAATGTTCATCTGAAGGGTAAAAATAAAACTAAACATTCTAATAACATATTTGGGATTCACCATTGTTGAATTATTTGTGTAATTTACAGGATCATATTTAGCAGTGCAGGAGAACTTTACTGAGTGAATAGCTTTTGTTTCCTAACTTTCTCTCCGAGTATAGTAAAGAAGCCTGGAAATTAGTCACTTTATCTTTTGGATATTTCTGCATCAAGGTTCTGAACTCCTTTTTAAACAAAATGAATTTTGTATATAAAACAACTCTTCAGTGGAAGAGTTCTTGTGGCTGTTGTGCAGATTGACTGGTTTGTCTACCCCGGAAGTGGCTGCTGGTAACTGGTCGAATGGTTTTGTTTTGTTTCTCTAGATTATTGACAGTATTATAGAAGAAAGCCAGAAGGCACAACAGCTAGAGGATGATTCTTTAGCTTCTAGAGGAAATGAATTGACTGTTCCAACTTCAGATGCAAATGCTTGGATTTCTGGAGCAAGTATCATTAGTGATATYCCAGAGGTATTAGCTGCTAAAATACCATTACCAGAAGACACAAGAGAACCAGAGGATCAGAGAGTGTGTAARGACACTGAATTGGAGTCTGGGAAGCTTTTGTTTAGTTCTGAGCAACAGGAATCTCATAAACTGACAAAAGTATCAAATGCAACTGACCATAAAATGGATGAAACTGAAGCACAAGGAGAAACATCAAAAAACGAGGACATAACAGACAAGAAAGAAGCAAATAGTTTAGAAAAAGTGGCTTCAGATTTATCTACCAAAGAGCTTTGTACAACAGAAGAAATGCCCCCAGCRAAGCCACCAAGGCAGCTGACTGTAGAGCCTGACATAGTTGCCAGCACAAAGAAGCCTGTCCCTGCCCGTCCCCCACCTCCCACAAATGTTCCTCCCCCGAGACCACCYCCCCCTGCACGGCCAGCTCCACCTCCCCGGAAGAAGAAGAGTGAACTGGATTTTGAAGTGCAAAAACCTGTTTTAGAAGGCAAGTATTCTATTTTAGATGGTCTTGGTTATCTACAGGTTGCTATTTTTGTTTTGAGTGAAGGATCATTCAGTCTTGTGATTTTAGTTTAGTGGATGGGTAAAAAAATCCTTCAACAATCTTAGCTTCTTACAATGAAATTAATACCATTCTGCTTTAGAAGTGTTCCTAATTTGTAGACTTTCTTGTAAACTAACACTTTCTATTAAAATAGCTGCTACTGTAGCAAGGAGAAGTTGACTCATCAATACATAAACTAAAAAACAGTTACTTCGAATAAGATGCGTGTGGTATTTGCATAGAAATTCAAATCAAGGTGT
The DNA here is from genome assembly GCF_030028575.1 of Malurus melanocephalus. Classification (NCBI taxonomy): domain Eukaryota; kingdom Metazoa; phylum Chordata; class Aves; order Passeriformes; family Maluridae; genus Malurus; species Malurus melanocephalus. Next base: position 67,216 of record NW_026623746.1, on the reverse strand, counting down.
GGACTGAGGTCTCATGTAAATGAGTAGTCCTAGGTTGCTAGGGATATCACCATTAAAAACAGTTAATAAAGCATAAGAGGCCTAGGTGTGAATCATGCCTGACCCTCCAGCTGTATATGAAATACCTAATTGTAAGTTAKATTTGGTGGYAGTTTATCTTTAAAAAATACCAAAYTGGTCAGAAGGCTGTTCAGGACTGTAACTGATGTTAGGCTTTGGTTCCTGTCTGTGGCAAGTGTTATGTTTTTCTTTCTAATAAATTTCTTTTCAGTTTCTCGCGACAGCTTTGCAGCTGCTGGTCTTTTAACTTCAAGTTCAGTGACAGAGGGTGTGCCCAAAGATTCTCAGCCTTCTTTGGATTTAGCCAGTGCAACTAGTGGAGATAAAATCGTCACTGCACAGGTATCGGGAAATGGTTATAATTTTGATAACTGTACATTTTCAATTACTTTAGTGCTACAGTCAAGRTAATGTATTCTATGTCTGCGAAATTTCAGGAAAATGGGAAAGCAGCTGATGGCCAAACAACCAATGAAGTACTTGGACCACAAAGACCCAGGTCTAATTCTGGGAGAGAGCTCACAGATGAGGTATCARTGGCTGTGATCTGTACATGGTGCACTCTGGTGCTTGTTTTGCCTGTCTGTTGAATGAWTTGGTGTAGTCACAGGTCACTCCTTGTTCTCTGAAGCACTGCATGCTGTGACCAGGAATGGAAATAGGAGTGATGGCACAGCTGGCTTTATCTGCCTAAGCACTTGGTGGCCCCTGAGTCATGTGTGGCATTAKCCTTTGGGGGTGTGAGCTGTAATGGACCTGAAATGCCATCAAGTTTGTGTTGGTAGCTATGCAAACACCTCAAAGGATTTGCATGGGTGGGAACACCAGTAAACCTGACAGTTTGTCATGTGTCTGAAAGGGGAAGGAGTCAGCAACAGGAAAATTATCTTGCTAGTACTGAAAGAATAGTTTATTCACTTAGTAATTCTGCTAATCCTGTTGATACTTGGCTTTTGTAAGTTTTTTTTTTTGTGTCTATCACTGTATAGTTTTTTTTAACTGTGGCTGTAAATGTTCCTGAGATGCTCCAAATAAACCTTTTCCTTTGTGTGGTGCTAGTTAGCTCTAAATTCCYTTTCTCTCTGCATTTTAAGATAACAGCAGTTGGAGTATCTGAAACAGGAAAACTGCAGTGTCTTTTAATTACATAATATGCTTGATATTAGCATGAAAGGTGTTAGGCAGAGGTTGATGTCTCTATAGCTGCATTTTTGATTTATGAAGTTGAAACTTGTGATACATTATTGCTCATCTGTGTATAGTGGTTGATAATGTTTGCACTAATGTGCTAATTTAAACTTTGTAAAATAAATATATAGTGAGCTACAGAATTTCCCATTAAATAATCTGTAAATTCAGTTAATTTTTTTGCTCTAGGTTTTGAAGTCTAATCAGGTTCTCTTCACTGCACATCKTTTTTTTTTCTATAGGAAATTCTAGCAAGTGTAATGATAAAAAACCTTGATACAGGTGAAGAAATACCTCTGAGTTTGGCAGAAGAAAAGTTGCCTACAGGSATTAATCCCTTGACTCTGCATATCATGAGGAGAACTAAGGAATACGTCAGGTATGAGTCATTTCAGCTCATAAGATTCTGTTGCTCTCATAGTTTTTGCATATACAGAGGCTTCTYTTATGCAAGTAAAAAGAGTCCCAATCCATCTGTCTGACTAATCTGAGTTAATTCCCAGTTCTCAATGAAGCAGGCTCTTTATTGATTTTTCTTAAGTTAACTAAAAGTTGCTGATATTGTTGGAACTTGACAAGCAAGTACATCTGAAAATCCACTGATCTGCAGTTAGTCTTTGATGTACTAAATGTTGTCATCTCTACACTGGATTAAACAGTTTATGTTCAAGTAYTGGATGTTCATGCCACCGCCTCCTGTAGCTTTTTCAGTGTTTCTCAGGAGACTTTGTTCTTCTGAAGATCTGTTGTCATTAGTACAGCTGGCTACTTTGAACTTTACCTGTTCTTAATAGAGCTTTAGACCCTTCTAATGTGTAAAACTGAGTCTATTTGTAGTCTTTGATAGAAAAACACAGGTTCTTAATGATCAGAAAATCACGTCAGTCTAGATGTTTTTTTCAAAGGCATATATGAATTTATGCATCATACAATTTTAAGTTTTTTGCATTGGTGTATTACTGAAAAGCTCACTTCTCTAGAACTCTTCTCTAAACAAACTTGTGTTTCCGAATTAACCACTGTTAATTTACTTGATCTGTGGAAAGCAAGATATGAGAAAAAGGTGGCATGTTACCAGTTCCTAGTAATTTAATGGATTTTGTCTGCTCTTAACTTTACCTTGAAGTTTGAAATTCATGGAAGGGAATGATATTCTTTGGCTCCTGCAGAGTGTACTCAGCTTTAGTATCAAGATGCCTAAGAATTTAAATACTTGTCTATCATGTGAATAACATAATGTCCATGTTTCTCCAATGTGTTACAAAGAGGAATAAAGATGAATCCTAAAATGCAGAGCCTACTTTACCAGTGTTTTGTTCAATTTAGATTCATTATGATTTACTGTTGAACAGTCTTTTCTGTATATTCCTAGCAATGATGCTGCTCAATCYGATGATGAAGACAAAATGCAGGCACAGCAAACTGACACTGATGGAGGGAGGTTAAAACAGAAAACGTAAGATACTATTTTATGTCTTTTTCCCTAGAAAGAAAAAGCAGATTTTGTTTTTCTAAGCTGAAGCTTTCATTCTGACTGCTGAACAAGTTACCTTTTAAGTAATCACTTTACAAGWGATACCTGATTTTACATAAGCCTGTAGTTCTGTGGTTGAACTGAAGATTGCATGACTGCTGTCAAATTTATTGCTTTTTTTAAAGAAGCAGTAATGAAAAAAAATGAGATTGCATTTCAGATCAAAATTATTGATTTGTAATAGCAAAAACTGAGAATTTGCCATTTTTATGATTTGAAAAGATATCCTTGCTTTTAAGGACTCAACTGAAAAAGTTCCTTGGMAAATCTGTAAAGAAAGCAAAGCACCTTGCTGAAGAATATGGTGAACGTGCTGTAAATAAGGTTAAGAGTGTCCGAGATGAAGGTAA
>NW_026623746.1:47575-63949 GCF_030028575.1 Malurus melanocephalus | reverse complement strand
ACTGTTAGAAAGAGGTCTGGATATCAAATGTAAAACATTTTTGGAAAGTTATTTCAGCAAAGGGAGAAGTGAGGGTTATCTTCATTACTTTAATAAATCAGTTTTGTGACAACCAGTGCCACAATTCGAATCCTCATATAGCTTGAACTTCTGTTAGATTTCCCAACTGCAACTGAATTCTCCCCTTCTTGTTTCATCAGTGTACCTTTCAGACTTCTAGTGCTGCAGCAAGCTGGTGTAACCACAGCCTGAGATAAGTGCCATGGAACTGCTGCACTTTAGCATCTTGTGTTGCCACTGGCTGTTGGCCCCAGCTCTTTAGGACTTTCTTATGCTTTGTGGGCAAATCACCAGGCCATTGCAATGTACTCAGAGAGAAGAAACCAATAGRCTCATTTTCAGCACACATTATACTGACAGAAATCACTTAGTGTAGGATCTGCTGAATGCAGGACAGGTGCCAAGAAAGGAGCAGAACAAAAATTGATAGCAATTCTTACTTTTAGTGTTTGAATTCACTGCAGCCTAACATTAGTGCAGACCTTGATGCAACACTGCTCTTACTTTGCTTTAAGATTGCCTATAGAAATTGTCTAATTCAGGACTAATCTGCTATCAAAAAGCTTGCTAACAGATTAAATGGGTACTGCAATATGTGCTGCTGAATTTGTGTTCCTCTTAGTCTTTCACACAGATCAAGATGATCCCTCTTCCAGTGATGATGAAGGGATGCCCTATACGAGACCAGTTAAGTTCAAAGCAGCTCATGGCTTCAAGGGACCTTATGATTTTGAACAAATTAAAGTTGTTCAGGATCTCAGTGGAGAGCATATGGTAGGTCTCAAAATCCATCTGTGTTTCTGCTGAATTTGTGCAGCCTGAGATTCAWCTTTTCATTTTCATCTACTTGGTGTCCTCCAGAAATGACTGTCAAGTTTATTCTCCTTGAAAAACAACTTCATTCTGGAGAATAATAGTCTGGCAAAAAATGAGTATTTTCCTGGTTTGACCAGATCTTCAGGGGGTAAAAAGCATGTAGGTTCCCTGGCATCAGGGATTCTCCAGAGCTTTCCCTTAAATAGTTATGGCATCAAGTGGAATTTGGGTTTTTTTTTTATTTCTGCACTTACAAATTTAGACTGAAATAGGCCATTTTCCACTACCAGAAGTCAGCACAACAGCAAGCTTGACCTTCTCAGCAGTAAATAAATTAGTCTATTAGAGAGAGGATCACAAATATCGAACAGAAATGCTTGATAGGTTCTGGAGGCAAAAGTAGAGAGAGGTTAATGGACTATTAATGGACTATGTGGATCAGAATGATAAGAAGGGGAGAAACCAGGACAGGACATATGCAGAGATGCCTGTGGAGAATGAGGCARAAAAGCTACGGCTGTTCATCACTGTTGGAAGAGTTGATGCTTCCCTACAGGGTCTAGAATACATTCTAGTATTCCTGATYTCCCAAACTTCTGCTGACAGCAGCTGTCTGACAATTGAAGCAAYCCCCCATCTCTAAGTGCTGGGTTGAGGGTAATGACCCACGGCAGTCAGTGACCGGGGATTTCAAGCCTGTCATCCACAACTGAACTTTCCAGTCCTGCTGGTAATCTATGTTAGCTTCCACCATGCCCATATTTGACTTGTTAAACCTAGGAAATWCCCCAAAATTGGTGGAGCTTGGTGGAGTCAAATGCCTAGCAGCTGTTTATTCAATAGCAGGAGGAATGGGATACTGCCTGTGTGGTTGTTTTATTGTCTAGTAACTCTTTTGGACTTTTCAGTGGAGAAAGAATTTYGTTGTCTTCAGAGGCTTTGCAAAACCCTCATGCCAGTTATGAATATAACAAATCTATGTAGTACTCATTTTGGTTGCCAGAATTAATGTAACCAAGGACAATTTCTACTTCAAGAAAAAGCATGCAAACCTCAAGTGCAGCTACAAGTACTTGTTGGTTCTGCAAAAAACAGGAGATTCTGAGTGCCTCAGAAAACTGTGCCAGTCTTACGTGGAATTCTTTCTCAATGCTGACCTCCTRTTAACTCCTCTCCTGCAGTCATCTGCCCTAAGGGCTTTTTCTTTCAAACTTTTTTTGCACATGTGTTGCACAGGCCACCAGTCTTAGTAATTACTTATCAGTGCTTTGATCTRCAGTTTATTTTACTTGTGGTATCCTGTGTATGTCTAAAATCTTGTCAGTTGACACTGTAGAAAGGCTTTTTGSTATGCAGAAAAGCACTTTTTGTGACTTAAACAATCATCTCTTTATTTTGACAGGGTGCTGTTTGGACAATGAAATTTTCTCATTGTGGTCGATTACTGGCATCTGCAGGGCAGGACAACGTAGTAAGAATATGGGTTTTGAAGAATGCCTTTGACTATTTCAATAACATGCGGATGAAGTACAACACAGAAGGTATCTCTATGCACAGCTAGACCTCTGAAACAGTAGAAATTCTGGGTATTTGGGAACTTGATGCTGACCATGGTTTCTGTCTGTGTTCCAGGCCGTGTCTCCCCTTCCCCCTCTCAAGAGAGCTTGAATTCATCCAAGTCTGATACTGATACAGGGGTAGGTACACAAGGTTTTGGGAGGGGAGGAGCTGGCAGAGCTGCACTGGTCTGGAATTCCAGACCTTCATTGTTTCTTTGTCCAAACACTCATTAAGGAGTTCTTGGCTTGTGTCTTTGAGACACAAACTGTCATATCAGTACCTGTCTTCATCTGAATATGTTAATCCCATGTGTAGGGGATGCAAGCAGGGAAATCCACCACTGAACTTAAAGCATTACAAAATCTGCATAGCTGTGCTGTGGCCTCCCGCCAGAGGAAATTGCTGAGTGAATTGCTAAGGGGAAAAAACCTACATCATTGAATTTCCTGTCTTAGTGTTTTATCTTTGASCATTACTTGTGGTTAACGTCTGTTTTCATTATGTTGTTTCCGAGGAAGGCCTAAGTGAACAGAAGCATAATGATACCTGACGTATTTAAATTTTTCACATCCATGTAGAAAAAAACGGAACATGACTGACAACAAGTATTCAGACACTCTTACTTGTAGTTTCCAGACCCTGTAGTAAACCTTGCCATTAAAATTAATGTATTTAAGRTGGGTTTTTTTTCTAATTTTGGCTTCCAGTACTATAAGAAACAGGTGACAAAATCAGGGTTTAAGTGATGATCTTGGTGGTAGYGTTATTTAGTGTGCATTGTTTTGGCAGTGAGGAAAGCAAGGAGGCCAGCAATCTTTCTTTAACTCACGTGGGCTTGCTAAGCCACACACACCAGAAGTGTTGTTTTGAGTGGCTGGGGTTTGTTTTGTTTCTTCTGTAGAGGTTTTGTATAGGACTTCTAGGGGGTTTTTAAAATTTATTGGTTTACACCTGTTTATTCTGAAATAATCTCTTACTAGGAAGTTGTCATTCATGATATGAAGTAGAAAATTGGAAACCTGAACTCACAGTTTATATTCAGAAGTGGAATGCACTTTTCAAGGTTGATATATTCTGTTCCAAAAGCTTATCTTCAGGTGTTTGTTTAAATTTCTGTCAAACTGATCCCATTGAATAAGAGCTGAAAGAATGGAAAATTTACAACTTCTTAATTTTGCAATTTCAGGATGGTGTTTCACAGSCCATGGTACTTGACATTTACTTTGGTTGTTTATTAGTGCCATATTGTTTCTTTTAAATTAGTAAGAGTTAACAATTAACAAAATTGTTATTGTTCTTGTACTTTTTTTAAGCAGTAATTGCCTCATTGTTAATTTTTCCAGCTAATATTTGTATATGTTTCTCTGACAGATTTGCAGTGGAGTTGATGAAGACCCAGATGATAAAAATGCCCCGTTTCGTCAACGGCCATTTTGCAAATACAAAGGCCATACAGCAGATCTTCTTGATCTTTCCTGGTCTAAAGTAAGGCAGCTTCATACAAGTTACACAGTTCTTCTACATTTTCCTTGTTTTCTGTTGTCAGTTGCCACTGGAATCGTACATGTAAACAATATGAAATGATCTTTGAAGTTAAGAGAAGTATTGTAAATGCAAAACTTACTGCAGCTGAAATAGTTGGAATAAAATGGGCAACTTTCTTTGGCTTGTGTAATTAAAAGTTGTCTTTAAAAAATCAAGCCAGTAACAATTACAGTTGTGTATTCAATAATGAAAGTAAGTTGTTTAGAGTGGGAGGATTTTCCATTGAGCTGTGTGGTTTCTGTTTTGTGGTGGTACTGCTTTTCTTRTCTTCAGTATGCTTCACTTTTTGTGCAAAGTGTACATGTTCTAAAGGTGCTGAATATATCCAACTATTTTAAAATTAAAGAATTACCTTGTTTCACATCAAACTTACTCAGATAATTCTCAACATGGGAGTGCAGTTGTACTTTTAGGAACACAATCTGGTTGAAGCATGTCAGGCATCTCTGAAGTGTGTCATGCCATTTCTTCTCTGAATACTTTAACTACATTCCAAGTATTTGTTTTCACTGAGATTCTTCCAAAAACTTTTCTGTGACTGAGGGTCAATGTGCAGCTCTYAAGGAAAGCACCAATCAGTAATGGTAATTTGAATAAACCTTTTTATCTGAAAAGATAAAATATTGAATTTCATGGTGGCGTAGAAGTTGGTAGGGCTCTACCAATCGAATTGCTTCTGTATTTCTAGTTACTTATGTCTGTTAATAACTGTGGAATTCTCGTTTCACAGAATTACTTCTTGCTTTCTTCTTCTATGGATAAAACTGTCAGATTATGGCACATATCAAGAAGAGAGTGTCTTTGCTGTTTCCAGCATATAGACTTTGTCACTGCTATAGCTTTCCATCCAAGGGTAAGTGTAACTGCCCTCATACTTGTAAAGAGGTATAGATGTATGGGAAACTCTGAAAGGAGCTTTTGGCTCCTGGCAAGATGAGTATTGAGAGGGTACACAAATTTCTTAAACATTATAGTCAGCTCATCTGAGGGCTCTTACTTGGGAAATTCTGGAGAGGAGCTGTTTGGAAATTGGTGGGATGGTTTTAAGGAACGTATGGACATACTCATAGCACAAGGGGAGATTAAAGCTTTTGTGTGTTCTCAGGATGACAGGTACTTCTTAAGTGGTTCACTGGATGGAAAACTCCGCCTCTGGAACATTCCTGACAAAAAAGTGGCRTTATGGAATGAGGTAGATGGGCAGACAAAATTGATTACAGCTGCCAACTTCTGTCAGAATGGCAAATACGCAGTCATAGGCACCTACGATGGGAGATGCATCTTTTATGACACAGAGGTAAAAACTCTGAGACTCTGGATTTCTTTCTGTTAAGTAACATTTTTAAAAGTCATGGTTATTTAAATATCAAGAAGCAAACCTGTTAGAGCTTGAAGCAAACTAACATTTTTACACAGTTGTTTCTAATCAATATGTTTTAATATTTTTTCAGCACTTGAAGTACCACACACAAATACACGTGCGTTCTACCAGAGGTCGAAATAGAGTTGGAAGAAAAATTACTGGCATTGAACCCTTACCAGGAGAAAATAAGGTACTGTCTTTCAGTGCAGCTTTGGCCAGTACTGAATTCTGATATTTATGTCAAATGCTTAGTAAATTTATACCAGATCCTTTAAAATGAGCCCTACTCTTTGCTGGTTTAGGCTAAAACGATACTAAATAGTGGTAAAAAAAAGAATATATATTCTTTTAATGACATTATGCTCWGATTAATGTGCAGGTGAAAAATTGGTTACAGATGGCTAATTGTTTCCACTCCTAAATGTATTTATTTCTTTTCTAGATACTAGTGACATCAAATGATTCCAGAATCAGATTATATGACCTAAGAGATCTGTCTCTATCTATGAAGTACAAAGGTTATGTCAACAGCAGCAGCCAAATCAAAGCCAGCTTTAGGTAAGACAGTATTATAACAATAGAGTTGTTGGATTTGGGAAATGCTGTGGCTGAAGTACAAATGGTTTTGTTTAAATAATCTATGTTGGTATGAAACTGAGCCTCTGAAATGTCACTTGGCTTGGAATGCAAAGATAGCAAAAGGTTCTGATCAAGAATGATGAGCTGGGAGCTTCGGTGGATGAGTGAATGCTGTTGGATCCTGTGTCCATTGTTATTGCTGTGAATGCAGGAGCTGGGGCTGAGGTTGGAACAGACCTTGGGAGAGCATCTTGCTCAACCCCCTGTTTCAGATGAATTTCCTGGATTAAGTCATCTCTGTTTAGTGGGCTGTAGGTCAGAGTTTAGAGATGKGCCACTCAAGCAGCAGAGCTACTGTAATCATTCTTGAACAGCTATGAAAAATAAKGCTTTTCCTYCTTTGAATCCTTAGCCATGACTTTACCTACATTGTAAGTGGTTCAGAAGATAAATATGTCTACATTTGGAGTACATACCATGACCTGAGCAAGTTTACATCTGTAAGAAGAGACCGTAATGACTTCTGGGAAGGCATTAAAGGTAAAAAACAGCTTTTGGTCTATGTTTTATTGAAGCTTATATGATGTGAAAATTGTTTTGTTTTTTTAATTTGCCATGCATTTGGTTTGAACAAATTCTTAGCAACATGAATGGTACTTGGTGTCCTGTCAGGAATCCTTGGTCACTCTTGGGGGCCTTGGTCAATCCTTGGAGGCTCTCTTTGGGGTGGCAAGAGACAGAGTAGCATAGAGTTTGTCCAGTTTCAGTAAGAGATTCTGAATTAATGTAATGTTTTGCTGGCTAATTGTAGAAATCAAAATAATTATCAACCCATAATCCTTTATGGAGAATGCCAGCTTTTTGTTTCATAGCAGGCTAAAAACAAAAACAGGTTGGGGGAAAGGCAGCTCTTTTATCTCCTCCACATACACAYAGGTTTTTTTGGAAATGTAGGGCCATGTTAGTATCAAATGTGTTTTGGACCTCTTGCCAGTTAGTTTTGAGCMCTTGAAGCATCTTCTGAAATCCCTAAGATTATAGAGCAATGACAATTGTTCCTTGAATTCTGAGTTTACTTGATGCTACTAGCACTGAGATTCCTGAATATTTATTAGAACTTACACCTGCTGTTCTTGTAAAAATGAACAAATTMTTGAAACCAGATAATCAAAATTGTATTGTCTTTCTGAAGCGCACAATGCAGTCGTCACCTCTGCGATCTTTGCTCCAAATCCTGGTTTGATGGTGTCACTGGAAAATTCTGAAAAGCAAGAAGCTGAAAGTAAGGGAGAAGATTGTGAGACATCAGACACCATTCCCTCTGGTAGGTGCTTAAGATGGGCTCAGCTGATACATGGTATGAGCAGGAAAATATTATGAATATTTTCAGTTTGGGTGGAGCGTTTCTTGAGACAAAAAGTCCTTGCAGTGACATGGGTATATATTCCAATTTAGCATTCCACCCTGAACATTTTGGCAGCTGTTGCATTCTTAAAAGCTGAGGATGTGAGATGAGGGGTGCAGTTGCCATCCTGAGTACTTAAGGATTATTCTTTTTACATTGGACCTGTTAGGAGGTAGAGCTGTACCAACCATTAATGAAAAGGTTTCTTTCCTAGAAATGCAGATGTTTCTTGAAGTGTTGGCTAGAAATCAGCWATGTGACAGAGGAAGAAGGGTGTCACTGAGATGTCATATATTTTAATGACAGCTTGATTTTTATATATTTTTTTTTTAATGAGCTAACAGTTTGTTCTCTTTCCTGTTAAGGAGCTCTGAAGACAGATCACACAGAAGTGCTTTTATCGGCTGACTTTACTGGAGCAATTAAAGTCTTCATTAACAAAAAGAAATATGTATCTTAGTTGTTTTGCAACTGACAGCATAAAGCTATGGTACTGTGGGATTAAAATTCCATAAATAATGCAGGCAAAAGCAAAGTATCTAATATAATAATGTTACAGGCTGATTTATTTTTAAATCTTTATTTTAAGGCTACTCAAATATTGGATCCTTGGAAAGCAGCGTGCCTATTAACACCTGGGCTTGTAGGATAGAAAGGAATGTGTAAGAATAATCCTGCTAAACATTAGACTCTAAACTTTCTACAGACAGTTGTTTTACAACTGTCTTTATGAATCTGCACAGATTTCTGCACGAAAACGTGTTCACATGTGTGTGCCTTTYGGGTACATGCACAAATTGGAACCTCTGTCAAAAGCATGTTAGTGGTGCTTGTGGCCACTAGATGTCAGGAACKGGGATGGGAAGGGAAGGCTGGAAAAATGCTGAATAATCTAGTTTGATCTTTGCACAAAATTCCAATTGAGAAAGATCTTGAATTTGTAGTAGCTAATATTCAGAGTTTTAAGTTATGCAAGTTTTTGATGGGTCAGCAACCATGTGTAAATGTTTTTATAAATTTCTCAACTTCAGGACGTGAAAAATTTTTTTGTTGTCTTTTAATTGTTGTGGACTTTAGATTCCTTTCTTATATATAATTTTTTTGCACACTGGAGCACAATACTTGTGTAAAGAATTCTCTCATTCCTTGTTCACGGGCACCAGGATATATTCACCTTCCAGATAAAATTAAGCTGCATTAGAAAGTTCTTATATTTTACAACTCTGTAAAATAAACTGTTTACATTTTTTAAGCATTGTAGCTTAAAGTTTTAAGTTCTTGTTTGTTTAGTGCCACTGAATTTTGAAAGTCTTTGTAAATATTCATACAAAATACCTATGAAGTAACATTCTGGGCATCATAACCCATGAAATGTTATTGATGGTCAAGTGTTTCAGAGAACAAATGTATCATTAAACTTGGTCACACACTTGGAAATTGTTGTCTCTCTTCCATTTTCATTCATTTACTTTTTGTCTAAGTAGTTTTGATCTGCTTCTGAGATCATTGATCCTGCATGCACTTGTTACCTTCTGAGTTTTACTTTTTCTGRTCTTGTCACACCTTTCTTTCTGAAGTAAAGGGGAATGGAGTACTGTAACTGGATATTAAACAAAATTAAGAGTTACATGATAATTTAGCATGAAGAAGACATTTCCAAAGTGTGTACAGGATCCTCTCCTTCCTATTAGTGGAAGAATGAAGACATGGAAAGGCAGAAAATGAGTCTCACTCATCTTTTAATTCTTTTCTACTCTGGTGAATTTGACTATGACTTTGTGTAGAATTGTCTTGGACAAGAAAGGCAGTTGAAAAGGGTTTATCATCAGTCAAAATAAATACAACAATGGTACATTATATAAAATTATCTTTAACACACTTGGGTAAGTTTGACTCAGAGTTGAAAATATCTGGATGGGTGAAACAAGCTAAACTCTCTSAAGGTTCTTTTGTTACTTTAATCTCCACTGAATTGACAGAAGTGAGGAGGTGGCACAAGAAGGCATTTGATTTGTGACTCCAAAAATCAGTTTCTGTAAAATATAGAAGCCTGTAACTGACTGAGATTTCTGTGAGGGGGTACATGTGGGGCTAAGTGGGCTTCAGGAGGGATTCCTGCAACGTTAMTGGCCTGCATTTTRGCAGTTGTTTTACAGGCTCARTRCAAACAGTCTCAYAACCTCTTCTTGATCTGAATGTTTTTGGGTTTTTTWAAAGATTTAAACCTGACTGCTTTGGAGTCATAAGATGAACTGTTAGTTTTGCATATCAGCTGCCAGGACCTGTATTAGATGTTGTGTTGGACCTGTTAACTATTCAGGTGATCATAAAAATAGGTGGTTGTTTTCATTATCCAGGCAGTAAAGAAACTGGTCTTGAGGAAGATGTTTGTCTTCCATTTATCTTGAYATTTACCTTTTCAGCACTCTCAGTTCTGGTGTTCCTCTGCATTGGTGTATTCTCAGAGCTTGTTCCCCTGTTGAACTGTGCTGCACATTTTTAATGGTTCAGAAACTGGTGCCTCTTTCCTTCCAAAAGCTGTGTCAGTGGAGTGCTGTTCCAGTCTGAGTGGTGCTGTGTCCTGTCTGATCTCAGGCTCTACTGGACATGGAGACTTTCTGGTGCCTTACATGCTGCATTATGCTTTTGTTCAGAGCCTCCAAGTTCTCCTTGCAGGTAAATGTTAAATTGCAGGTAAATGTCAATTTTTCTGCTGAGCCTCTTGGGTTCAGTCAAGTGTCTTTGCACTGCAGTGATGTTCCCRGAGAACAAGCACAGCAGGGGTGGAGATCTCTCGAAATAAAACAGTTCGTTTTGTGCTGTAGGGTTCCTTTCACTGAACTACTTTTTCCAGGGCCCTGCTTAACAACCTCTCTTAAAGAACAAAAGGTTGACAGCCATGTCATCAAAATTCTGCTTACAGAAAGTGATTGAGAATTCCCAGGAGGCAAAGTGAGGGATTGCCATTGCRGAGGAACCTTGGTGCAGGAAGTGTGAATTAACCCAGTCCCTTYCCAAGAATCAATACAATGAGCTGAGTGGAGTGTGACAGATCTTCAGCACCTCAATTCTGCTGTAGCTGGCTCCTGGCAGCTGGGGCTGGCAGTGAGTGGCTGTGGGKGGAAACAAAGCTGTGTCTCTGCTACCTTTGTCCCTTTCAGARCTGGGCACCAAGCCCAGTGCACGTGCAGAGGGACAAAAACAACGGTTCAAGTAGATGAATAATTCTAAAATTTGATTTCTAAATGCTGTGCAGGTCATGTTTTCTCAAGAAGGGGGGTGGGGGGTGTCTTTGTTTCTTTTGGTTGGTGAGATGTTTTTTGGGGTTCTGTTTTTTTAACTGAAAGCAATGCTGAATTTTGTGACTGGCATGATTTAACACTGTTAAATAGAAGAGCATTAGCCACAGGCAAGGCAGAATCGATGATCAGTCRCAGAAGGCCACTACGGTTTTTTTGCCTGTCATTAGCAATTTGCTGAACACATGCTGGAAAATGGCCACTCTTCAGATGATCCAGAGTGAACCTGTGAGTGTGAGGAATGCTAAGCTGTTACTTTCCGAGGCAAACTTGCCTGCTGCTGCTGCTTGGAATATCAGCAATGCACATTTTTTTGTGTCTTATCAGTGTCTGTCTCCTAAGTGTTTTCTCTAGTTCCATATATGATATCTTGTTTGAGAAATGCTTATAAGCACATTGCTTTATTTTGTGAAAGTGGGAGCAAACTGGAAGGCTGTAGGGAATTATTGACGGGTTCTGAGGACGTGCTGCTGGAGTCACGATTCCAAGTTCTTTATGCTTATATCTATAGCTGTTACTTTTGCTTTTCTAGTATTTTGCTAATAGTATTGGTCTCCTGCCAAGATGCAGCAGAGGCTTTTCACATAGTTACAAACTGGTTATATTTTTCCTGTGTGTGCTTTAGCAACGGTGCTTCAGGCTTGTGTGTGGAATTGTGCTCAGATTATAATGCTCAGTAAATGGAGCACGAAAAATGAGTGGAGCCAAGTGCTACGAACAGAACAACACACAAAAGGCCATTCAGAAAGGAACACGAGTACTTGTTTAAGCCTGTGGGTAAATTTGTCTTTAACTGCAGTAAGTGATGAGCGCATGTTTAGAGCTGGGCCAGAAAGTTCATTCTTCCAATAACCATAACTCCTTTGATTTTTGCAGGGTTCATGCACTGATTTAAACCTATCCTTTAGTTCCCTCCTGGATAAAGGCTGGTATTATATTATGGTGATTAACAGAACAGTTTGTTACCGAATCACACATTACTCAAGGTCCAAGGAGTCCTCTGGTCCAACCCTCTCTGCTCTCCCAGGTCAGAGCAAAGTCACACAGGGCTTTCAGCATCTCCAGGGATGGACACTGCAGTTTCCCTTGGTAACCTGTCCCATTGTGTGACCAGCCTCACTGCATTTCCTTGTTGTCTCCCATTCTTTTTCMACTTCCTCTGGTTGCATTTCTCAACATCCCAATGTCATTTTGTCTTTTTGGACCTATTGGGCTTTGCTTAGTTCAGTTTGTGCCTAAGGTCTTCAACAGGCTTTTTTTTTTTTTTTTTGGAAATAGCTGCTCATTTCTTCTGCTGCCTGAAAACAAATAATTAAGAGCAATAACAAAGTAAGAAGATTTGAAAGGATGAGAGATTATTTTATTGGCCTATACAGCACTTGACTCTGTAGAGCATATTGTGAAATAGATTTATTTGAGTGATGGTGACCCCATTATACTGTTTTCCAGTTGGCCTTATATATCTATACAAGGAAACAAACATCAGGGAGCTTTTTCTCTTGCCTTTCCACAGAGCTGTCCTGAAAAATACTGGGCTGAGACCAGGCAGCAATGGCATTTTGACCTCAAGGGGGATGTCCAGCAGCTGTGTGTATCCTCCTCTTAATTGCTGTRTTCTTTGTCCGAGCTAGAGAGATGCTCATGGGAGTTGTCTGAGATGTTWATAATCCTCTTGTGTGTGGCAGTTACTGTAAATGATCTTTAAAGCCTTCAAGCAGAGGAAGATAAATAGAGGAGTGCTCATAAGCTGGATGCTTCTGTGTTACAGTAGAGGTCTACAGTTTGAACCGTGTGCTTTCCTTCCATCCCTCCCATCTGATTCTTTGTACTCCAGAGTGCAGAACAGAGGGGCAGCAGCTCAGGGACATCGTCACTGCAGTGCTGGCTCCCCAGTACAGAGAGAGACAAGGACATGCTGGAGAGTCAGCAAAGGGCTACTCAGGTTATGGAGAGCTTGAGAGAGCTGGGTCTGTTCACCCTGGAGAAGAGACACCTCAGGGCATCCTGCCCATGTGTAAAAATTCCTGACAGGATAAAGGTGACTGTTGGAGACTTCCTGGTGATAGCCAGTGGAAGGACCAGCAGCCATGGGCACAAATGAGATATAGAAAATTCCTGTGGTTAAAGAAACATTTTAAAAGTGTTGGGTTGGGGTTTTTGTTTCCTGTCAGAGTAGTGAAACACTAGAACGGGTTCAAGCATCTGCTCCTTGAGGTGTTCCCAGTTTACCAAGAGTTGTTCTTGTCCTTTCTCACTGGGGTTGGGGTGTTGGAGCCTGCAGGAGCAGTGAGGCAGCCCGGGCAGAGCTGTCACTGCTGTCACTGCTGTCACTGCTGTGTGTGACCACGTTCCTGATGTGCTGGGCGGGCTGCAGCTCTGCAGTAGCTGTCACTGCTCTCCACTGCACAGGGAGACCAGAGCTGGCCCTCACCAGCAACCTCACCTTGACCTCTCTTCCACTGCCTATTTGTGAAGAATTCATGGAGTGAGGAGGTTTTATGTCTGCTCAGCTCTCTGTTGCAGAAGGAAAAAAAAGCCATGTATGAAAAAAATGAAGAAAAGAGGGGATTTAGAGACAGCTGGAATTGCAATTAATTTAATATGTTGTTCYGTGTCTGAAAATAGTTAACTCTGGRTGTTTCAGAACCARCATCTCAGTCTAATTWTCTTAAATCARATATGRTGAAGTWCYTTATTTTTCAGGAGCTAAACTTTGGGAGAACTTGTAGTACAATAAATACAAGAATCTGGTGACTGCCGGCCAATATTGTCTCTTTAAGGCTGTGCTGAGGACAGCCTGGCACATCGCATGGATTCACCRTTCCTGGTGGTGCCTCTTAGTGCTGCTTCACTGATTGTTCGTGCAAGGAGGAGTTTCCCCAAGGTCCCTGCAGATGCTTGTGTGCTCCTCCCTGGAGGTGGATGCCGGTGGGAGCTGTCAGGACGCGCCTACAGCTGCCGTGACTCCCATCCCCAGGAGCTGAGGCAGCTGAACAAGGAGGAGAGCAGCCCTGGCACGAAGGGCAGCGATGTGCGATCCTGCAGAGCCGAATGCTCACCCCGATGGGGAAGGCAGCGCTTGGATTTGGCTCTCCTCCCATCCCCGGGAGCTGTGCCCGTGCCATCCAGGGTAAGTCAGCAGAGGGCAGCCCTCTAACGCCCTTTGCAGGACCATTTCCCTGCTGCACAGCTGGAGCATCCTCCTTTGGCAGGCCGGGAGAAGCCAGSGAGTGGCTGTTCAGTGCCATTGGCACCCCTAGCCATGGGTGACACGGGACACAGCCCCCAGAAAGCACCAGCCATGGCTCCGGTGTCTGAGAGCTGCTCTGGCCATGCCCAGCCTCGCACAGTGTTTGTATCTCTGCAGATCTCACAGATTCCCCCTGAGCACACCGGCAGCCCAGGAGTGTGTCTGATCGATATATCCGAGTACAATGTTTGTACAGGAGGGACAAGCTGCTCAGAAAGTGATGTTTAAGGAGTTCTTCACGTGGGGACCCGGGGCAGTCTGTGTCTTGGCTTTGCTCTCAAGASAGGTGAGTGTGCAGATGTCATTACAAGGCCACTTCGTGGTTTGGGGGTTTTGGTTTTTTTTGTTTTTTTTTTGGTTGGTGTTTATTGTTGTTTGTTTGTTTTGGGGAATTTTTTTATTAGTTTTGTGTTTGCTTTTGTGGGTTTCTCTGCGGGTTTTTTTTTTTTTTTTTTTTTTGGTTTGGTTTTTGGTGGTTTTTTAAAAAATTTTGAAGTACTTCAAAGGCCCTCAGATAACCAGTGAAGGTGGTGAAAAATGGAATTATTGGCTAATAGTACTAAGTGCCTTTTATCACATATGGCTTGTGAGAAATTAAATCTTAAACCTGCCACTAACCCTTCAGCACCTTTGGGAGGTTTGCAGGGTTGGTGTAGGAGTCCCCTGCCTCTGGTTCCAGACCTTATATCAGTGTYAGCTGCACTGACAGATGTTTGTCCAAAAATCATTATTTCTCAGTGCATTTTCTGTGCTGTAGTGCTGCTGGTAAGTGGGAAGGATTCCACTCTCAGTTTAATATGATGTCCTCTGCAAATTTTCTCTTCCTGTAGTCCGTGCTGTCCAGCAGAGCTGAGGAGGATGTGTGGCAGGAGAGCTGTTTTGCCCAGGCTGGCTTCACCTTCCAGTGTGCATCCTCACTGGGAACTACAAACTGCTGCTCTGCTCACCCTCTGATCAGCCAGGCAGGTGCAGGATCAAAATGCCATCAGGACTTCAAGGCTGTGGTCCCAACAAAGGTGAAAACGTTAGCACAGTTGAGTTTGTGAGTTCCCCAAGGCAGAGTGAGTTCAAGTTTGTCTGAGGTAGTGCAACTCCTCAGCACCTCCAGAATGCCCCTGTGTGTCCTTGGGTGCTTTTCTTATGCTGATAAACCATTACTGGCCCTTCTTCCCTGTGAAAAAAGAGATGAAAATGACAATCCTTGCAGCCCTGGGTTTGTCTGTCACAGCAGTGCTGTGGCTGCTGTTGTCTTGCCTCAACACTCCTTGTGCTTGACACTCTGACTCTGATGTWTAGTCTGCCCAAGAGGGAGTCAAGCTTTGTGCAGGTTGTTTTCATGTGATGTGTCCTTCCCTTTGCTTTTATTTTCCTTTTCATTCTTTGCTTCAAAAAACAGCCTCACTGTTCACTGCTCTTCCCTGGGATGCTRATGGGCAGCTCTTTGCATGAAGCCCCTCACTGGCACCAAACCAGGCTCTTAAYCCTTAGTGGGAACTTTTTGCTTTCTGTCTGGATAAAAAGGGGGGTGGGAGCTTCAGGGAGGATTTTATTTCCTGTCAAGTGGCTGTCACAGCACTCTTCTCCCTGGACAAACACCCCGGTTCTGGGAGCTGTTCCTAAGGTAGCAAACAGAAGGCAGAAATGATCAACATGGGGTGGTGACCCCAGTCTTTGGTGTGGGCTCTCCTGCAGTGCCCAGCCCTCTCTGAGCTGAACCAGGGGCTCTCCCCAGCAGCCAGGATGAACAGGGCTGCCCTCACTCTGTGACAAGCATCCTTGTGTTACCTGTCCTCTCATGGCCAGGTGATGGAGACATAATTTTATTTGCTAGTTCACCCCAGTGCAGTCTCTGGAACTGTGCTGTGCGGATTTGAAGTTGTTGATAAAATTTCTGCAAGAACACTCACGGGTGTAGAGATAAGGAAGTGAACCTCTCTGTGCTGCTGCTGGAATTGTGCATCACAACACTTCTCATTTAACTTAGGTTTGGAAAACCCTCATGTTTGTGAAAATGCAAATTCTTCAACTCACCACCYTTTTCTTTTTCTAACATCCTACATTTAATAGATATTTGATAATTAACAATAAAATTTCAGATTTGTTTTGCCTCTGATGTAAAAAATCAGAGCAATGCTTCATATGAAACGGCTGCCCCTTCAGTGAACTGCTAAAAAGCAGAACAATAACAGGCTCACATGCTTTAGGAGTCAMAAATAACATTTTGAATGGTTTGGATCATAATGGCTGTATTCATAACCCCCTACAGATTGGCTCTCATAATCAAAACTATTTCTCTATACATTGTGTGATTTATGGCATGCTTATAATTCCAGTGAGATCCTTGTATATAGTATTTAATCAGCCCTATGGCACAATGTGTGTAAATTCCTCAAGCATATGAGTGTATGGCAACTCTGTCCAATTCAGCATCTTGCTGTGAACACACAACACACAATAAAATAAGCAAAAAAAAAAAAAAAATTAAAAGGCTTTCATG
>NW_026623746.1:24379-46198 GCF_030028575.1 Malurus melanocephalus | reverse complement strand
AGCCGAGACACGCAGGCTCGGCTCGGCTCGGCTCGGCGCGGACCATGTCGCCATGTCGGAAGTGAGGAAGTTCACCAAGCGGCTCAGCAAGCCGGGCACGGCGGCCGAGCTGCGGCAGAGCGTCTCGGAGGCGGTGCGCAGCTCCTTCGTCCTGGTGAGCGCCCGGAGGAGCCGCGCCCCGGTCCCGCTCGGCGATGGGCGGCAGCGGGAGGAGCCCGGCAGCGCTGGCGAGGGGCAGAGCTGGGCAGGGAATGCGCCCAGAGCGGGGAGAGGAAGAGGAAGAGACTGGCGAGGGGCCCGAGAAAGGGCAGAGCTGGGTCGGGGCTGGGCAGAGCGGGGGATGCGCAGGGCGCGGCGGGGCAGGATTTGGGAAGCGCTGGGCAAGAGATGGGGAGAGCGCGGCTGGGCAAGGCTGGGATGGGGATCCCCTCTTTGGGATCCTCTGTGTGTGTGTGTGCTGCCGTGCCACTCCACCTGCCGCCACCGCGCCCCTCGGAGCCGCTCGGAGCCGAGAGGATCGCAGGGAAGCGCAGCTCCATCCTGGCTGAGTTGGTGCCGGGGCGCTGGGAGCGGCAATGAACGGGAACCTGAGTGCAGGGCACTGAGAAAACAGGAACGGGGCTCGCCCTGCTCGGGGTGCAGACAGTGTGAAAGCCGMACATGGGCAGGGCAGGGCTGAAGGGCACGGCCCGGCAAGGTGAGACAGCGGCAGAGSCTTTGGCGTGAGCCCGAGATATCCCGGGAATCGCGCTCGGATGCTGGGCTGAAAGTCACCGCGTTATCAGATGCGTTTCATCCCGGCGTGAGGGATGCTGCAGCAGGTTGTCTTTGTTGTGCTCACAGCTGTGCGAGCGGTAGTGCTGCGCCTCGGGAGGATGCCGGGGTCAGCTCACAGCTTCCCGGGGCTTTGTTGGATGTGTTTCACTGGTGCTCATTGAATTACTCGAGCGTGTAATCAACTTTGACCTTGACTTTGATGGAAGGAAGGTTAGTCAATGGGATATGCAGAAAGTGCAGTACAAGTTCAGAAAATAATTCCTATTAGCTCTCTAGTATTAAATTAAATGGCATGTGCTATTAACTAAATTGAGGGGTTTGAACATTTTTTTTTAAACAGAGTTTTCTTGTAAATTTACCGATTTCTAAGCCTGAAAACAAAGCCATGGTGATAATCTAGTGCTAGTTTTTGCTTCCTGTGTGCAGTTGTTTGGGGATCCTTATGAACTTCCATGTGATTTGCTTTCTCTCTTTCATCAACAATACACAGGGACAAAGGCTTTGTACAAGCTGATGGAACTTCTCATTAAAAATGAAATTGKGTATATAAGAGCAGAAGAGCTTTGCTTTACAGGCAAGTGGTTATTTGGTGCCCATGTCAGGTTGCTCTTCTCAGAAAGGGAAGGGAAAGGAAGGGTGGGACTGCRGATGAAGATAAATAAAACCTTGACAGGAACCCAAAGGAGCCGTCAGAGTCCAGCATCCATCATGCAGCTGCTCTTTTTCTGATCCTCTCTAGGGTTTCATTGCCCACACTGTCCCTGCCAACTTCTCTCTCCTTCTGGCAGGCAGATCCCCAGAGCTGCTGTGCTGCCTCGTGTGTTTGCAGCCAAGCACCGGAGGAGGGTGAGGGCAGGTGTTTGTGATCCCTGGCTCTTGGCAGAGCTTCCTGCTTTCGACAGTTCAGCAGCAACGGATAAATCCCAGCGCTTCTGCATCGCTAGGAAGAGCCATGAGCCTCTGCAGTGATCAAGGAGTGGGAAAGGAGGTGGCACGAGCTGATAGGACCATCTCAGATGGCATTTTGGCCTCCCTCAGTGACTGAGGATGAGGTTTGTTCCAACAAAAAGTGGTTCCTCTCTGCTACTTCATTGTCCTTGTGAGGCAGAATGCCTCCTTGTAGGGAGGGTACAGAGGGGATCCTGGGCAATGATGCTGGGGAATGATGGAGCGAGGGTGAGACTGAGAAGTTACAGTTTCTGATCCTGTTCCCATGGTGAGGCTCAGCTTGGTGCTGATGGGCAGCGGCAGAGCATGGTGTGAGCACATCCCCATCCCATCCACCCTGTCCTTGCCATCGGCAGTGTGGGGAAGGTGGAAGGGTCCAGCATCAGGACTGTGGCAGCAGGCTGTGATCCCAGCTGTGCCTCACCCTGGGGCAGTGCCGAGCTCACCGGTGCCCCTGGGGAGCAGGGGGTGGTTGGTGGGTGTGTGAGGAATGGGAGCTGTGTTTGGTAACTGATGGAGCAGGCTGGCAGGTGGTGCACTGTGTCCCAGGGGATCAGGAGCTGGGACTTTCTGAAGCAGACTGAAGTTGCACTGCAGCTTTGCGTGGCAGGATCCCATCCCCTTCCTGCAGCCTGCACTCAGCAGGTGATGTTGAGTCAATAAAAACATGGGAATAGTTCAATATTCCCTCGGTCATCCTGGCAGGTGCCGTGGCTGTCTGCTTGCCTTGGGGCTGAAAGCACAGCTATCCCTGGTGGTGAGCGTGGAGTAGATGAAGGGGAGATGAGCAGAGTTGAATGTTGGAGGTACCAGTGGCACTGTGAGGCTCTTTCAGCGTGTTGGTGGAGCTCAGCCTTTGGGCATTCAGGGCACTCCTYGAGACAAGGACCTGTCTGGAATAAGAAGCTGTTTGCAGTCAGTGAATGAAATGCTCATAAATGGAAACATCTCAGTGATGAAAGCTTTTAACGTCATGGAAGTGGTCAGCTCGACCAGAGCCTCAATTTGTGCGTTCAAGGAGATGTGTCTCCAGTCAGGAGCCGCGTCCAGCCCGAGGGAGTGCCATGTCTGGTACAGTGTGGTTCCAAACCTTCTGTCCTGCAGTGAAGCCCATGCCATCATTTCTGTCCCTGGTTTTCTATTTATGCTTGTCTAGTGCAAGGACAATATTTACATTGTTGACTTTGGCACGGCTTTGCTCCTCGTGGTTGTGAAAGGGAAGCGTTGGACATGGTGGTGTTCGGCAGCGAGGGGAGGTTGTCCCTTTCCAAGGTGTCCTGGAGTACCTGTGTCCACCCACTGCCCTTTGGACCAGCTGCTAGGATGCAGTCAGTGCTGTTCCTGTTGGGTCTGAGCAGAGCTGGGCTGTGCTGGGGAGCTCAGGGGTGCTTTGGGAAGCACGGGGAAGGATGAGGTGCAGTTCACTTGTTCTCACTGCTGTTCCCAGCATCCCGGCTGTCGCTCTGGCCTCGCACCTTGCTCACAGCCAGGCTGTGTAGGGGAGGAAGAGCGGAGCAGGAATCCCTGGAAAGCAGGCACAGCCCTGCAGAGCAGCGCTGGSAGTGCCRGGGTGCCGGGGGCAGCTGTGCTCTRTGGGAACCCGGCTCCTCTCTGCGTGCTTGTCTTGGTGAGGCTGCAGGGCAGATTGTATCTTCTCAGCTCTGAATGGTCCCTGATGTGTGCTACTGATTACAACTGGGGATGAAGTTCTGGCAGACTAATTGAGAAATAATGTCACTGTTTTATTTAAACAGACAAATTTAACGAAAGCAAAGTGTTAGTTGGCAGGTGGGATAAATGACACACTTGAAAGATAAAGTGAAATGTTAAGATTAGGTTGAAGAAAGGAGCAGTCARAGCCCAAGAGTGATAACTTAAGCCATTCTTAACCAAGAGATTAYYRGCATCTCAAACCTTGGGGCACTAAYAGTAATGTTCAGTGTTAGGAGTGCAGTTTCAGAGCCAAAATGCTGATGATACCTGGGAGAGGCATCTGGGCTAGAGCTCCCAGAGAGCAGCCAGAGACCTTTGGCAGTGGATGAACACGGGTGATTTTGGCTCAGACCTTCAATCTCCCTCCTCTACATCCTCTGATGTTGCTGAGTAACGGTGGGGAAGAGGAGCAGTGAGGCAGGAGAGCCCTGCCCTGGGGGACAGCTGCTGTGGGACCTGGGCAGTGCTCAGCTCAGACCTGGCCAGAGGATCCCATCTGCAAGGCATCCCAGCAGGACCCCATCTGCAAGGCATCCCAGCAGGATCCCATCTGCAAGGCATCCCAGCAGGATCCCATCTGCAAGGCATCCCAGCAGGATCCCATCTGTGCTCGGGTGTGAGTCCTGGCTCTGGGGAGGTGCCTGTGCACCCCTCCTTCACCCCATGGAGTGCAGTGGGGCTCTGTGGGGTTGAGCAGTTGAAGAGCACTCCTGTGTGATGGGATCCTGGGTCTTGTGGCACTGCCCCAGCAGCAGCAAAGGCTTTTCCTCAGCCTCGGGATCCCGATCAGCTGCATGGGACCCCTGCTTTGTGTGGGTGAGGCCAAAGCTGGGAGAGGCCCTGTGCTGTCCCTTTGTGCCCCTCCAGGGAGAGGGGGCCGTGTCTCCACCCTTGTGCAGCTTTTCCAGGTGTCATTCTCCRTGTCGTGACAGAGAAATTAAACGTGTGGGAGGCACAGGATCAGAGCAGCAAGCACTTGACAAAACACAGATGATGCATTTTCCCACAGTGCTGCCAGACCCAGTCATCTGGTGGCAGTTTTGAGTCTCGCACAATTGCTCTGATTTTCTTTAGATCATTTCTATACGGATCAACTGAAGATGCACTTACTGCTTTGCCTTAGAGACTTTAGAAAGGGTGCAGAGCCAGAGTATCTTATCTGAGARGCAGCAGCTGCAAAGGATTTGCCCACACTGTGTCAGCCAGTCCAGGGGAGCATCTCTGGGTACACCCAGGGCACAGCTTGGTGGCACCCAGGCRCTCACAGCTCTTGGCCACACATCTGCCAGCAATGGCAGTGTGGAGAACCCCTGCTTACAAACGACTGCATGGATCCTTGCCATCCAGAAGCATTCAGAGCATTCTGCTCCCTGTGTTCCGTGGTGCTGTGGGATGTGSTCCCTGGAAGCTCCCTGTGAGAGGRTGGGCAGTGTGCCAGCAGGAGATGGGTTTTGTTTGATCCTGGCTGGGCTGGGCTCCTACGAAGGCTCAGTTTCAGTCAGACTCAAAAAGGAGATATAAAGCTCCTTAATGGGGAGACTGAAGAGGTTTTGACTGGAGGCAAAAAGGCATTTTGTTCTATCTGTGCTTTTTTTTTTTCCAGCTTAAACTACATTATTAGTGTCTCAATTTATGCTCATGCAGAGCAAATCAGCTTTCTGCATAGAATCCTCTTTTAATAAGCTAAATTCGCTTTGATCAATATGAAGCCTGTTTATATGCAGCGTTTGTAGTGATCTTGGCACTCAAGAGAGACAGAGTATGTGCGTGTTCCCCCTGGGGGTAGTCAACATGCTGTGTTTGCACAATTTACATAGAAAAACAGACATATATGAGGCATGGGAGGAAATTCTGCCCCTGCCTAAGTGGGCGGGAGTTTTGCTGTTGGTTTAACCAGGGCAGGATTTGCCTGCTGTGGCTGGCTGCCCCCAGAGTCGGCCACCTCAGCCAGCCCTGGTCACTCCTGTGGAAGTGTTTGTGGGCAGAATGTTGTTCATAGGGCCTTATTCAAGAAAACTCTTTAACACATTCCTAAAATGAAAAGGTTTTGCTGCAAGGGGCTGGGTCCAGCCTGGTGACACAGCGCTGGGCAGTGTGTGCCAGGGAAATGCCCGGGTGTGCTCCTGCCTGAGCACACAGCAGTGCTGGAGTGGATGAAGGGCACGGCTGGATGGAGAGGAGGAAGCTCCCAGTGCACTCTGCAGCTCTTTGGGACCAAAGCTTTGGCACATCTCCTGCTGATAGCCAGTCCTGAAGAGATGGAGCCGTCCCTCGCCCTTCTGTGAGTGCCTGTGTGCTGAGATATGACTGTCACAGGATGAGCTGCAGCTGAAATGTCCACTTATCAAGGTTTTTGGAGGCAATCAAAAGCTTTTGATGGGCACTAAATCTTATTTAAATATATGTGTCCTCCTGSCTGTTATTCCTGTCTCTAGGAAGAGAACAAAGCATCCAGCCCTTACATGTGTTTATCTCTTACCATATTTTGCCAGCTGGGGTTTTAGCACTTGCTGGGCAGGCTGGGAGTGGTTTGTTCTGTGCCAAGGACAGTGCCATGACAATGCAGGTGTCCCTGCATGGACAGCATCTGCTCCAGCCTGCACCACCAGTGCAGTGGAGTGCCTGGAGCAGATGGTGGTGGTGGTGCCTGCAGCCAGTGCCAGCCCTGCAGCTGGGAGCTGGTGCACTCAGAACCCACTCAGGGTGTGCTCCTGGGCTTTGTTTTAGTCTCTTCTGCTACCTGGAGGTATTTGCAGGTATCTCCCTCACTTGAACCAGGACCACCTGCTGTAGTSTGTGGTGTGGCATCATTTTTCATGTAGCTGGGAGGCTCTTCCATCATTTCACTTGGCCCTCTGCATGCTGATTTATTATCTSTAATGGTGCAAAATTGCACAAAGCTTTTGACATTTCTGTGGCCTGAAAATGCAAGTCACGGTCACACAGAGCAGCTGAACAGCAGCCAGACATGGGGCACACGTGTGCTTCAGCATCCCTGCTTAATTGGCCTCCTCACTCCTGCTTTGTCCAAGGAAGAAAAGASTGGTTTCTTATACCTTTGTGGCCATTGCTGTCATCTCAAAAATGCTGGAATACGTTTCCTTGCCACCAACTCTTTCCATCTCTTTCATTCTCGTAAAAAGTACAAATCAAAGCTCTCCCTTGCTGGCTCCTCTTTCCTTCAACACAGCCCTGACTTATCTTTACAGTTTTTTCCMTGCCTCCTGCTGCTTCTCTAATGGGGTCAGGGCTGCTTGTTCCTGACCCCTTTCTCACCCCTCTCTCTCGCTGAAAAGCAGTTTCTTCTCTCCCCTATTAATATCTCCTGTCACAGGGCTGTTCCCGGGGAGCGGTTGCGTCTGGAAGGAGATTCTGCCTGTTTTGGTCCCCACTCCCTCATCCTGCCCCTGATTCCCTTCTGGGTGACATCCCCACTGCAGCCTGGCCTCTGTGGTYCCTGAGCATGGGAGCAGCCAGGAAAACACATCCCCTGTGCAGTGTGAGGAGCTGGTGGTKTCACAGTGCTGTACATCACTCTGGGAGCCCCAAGAGCCGCACGTGGAGCAGGATTTTGGCAGCAGTCAGGGGTCTGGGGTGTGGGCTGGGCTGCAGTGTCTGTGTGGGGAGCAGGACACGTATCCCGGGGGTCTGGAGGGAGCCACAGCTCAGAATGGCAGCTGCTGTGTCTGCCAGGGCTCTGTCAGCCTGCCAGCACACGGCTCTGGAGTTCAGCCCTGGGGACACGGGGTTAGCTGGGGCAGGGACTCAAGGGAGACACTGTGACAGCCAGAAAGGGATGGAGGGACACAGGGACGTGAGAGGCYTGGCAGGAGCTGCATTTGTGACAGGGGCAGGTGGAAAAGTCGTGGTCAGGGGGAAAAGGGAGTCTCCTTTTTTTGGAAGGAGGTGATGGATTAGGCTGGGGTGGGCTGAGTGCCCACAAAACTGGTGTCCAGGGAGGCCAGCCCTGCTTCCAGCAGAAAAACTTTCCGTGGCACTTTGGGGCTCCAGAAAAGCTGCACTGGACGCAGACAGGTTTTCCTCACAGTTCTGCCTTTCCTTCTGTGCCTGGGGAGCCCTAAACTCTCCCTTGTCCTGTTGCATGGTGCTGGAACTTGAACAGATATCTTTATCTGGGGAAGATTTGGGGTGCTCCCATCACAGCCCATTTTGTCTGGGTTGAAGCCTTGAAGGCTTTGTCCCTTGCAGAGCCCATCCACAGCCTTTCCTTCCTTTGGGGAGTGCAGAGTTTAACCTGACAGCCCCTGCAGCTCTTTGCACCTGTACCCAAAGCCTTCAGCCCAAAAATGGAGCRCAGATGAGGGTGAGACAAACAACAACTTCCTGAGCTGCCGAAAGCGCTGTGGCTGCGCTGCTGGGGCAGCCCAAAACCATCCTGTGGCTTCCTGCTCCTCCCCAGTGCTGCTCTGTGGGCTTGGACGGGTCTGTTCCTCTTGTCCTGGCTCTGTCCATGCCCCAGTGGGGCTGGGAGCTCTCTCCTRCTCACCCGGGGCAGTGCCTTTGGCGAGCGGTTTCCTAAGCGAAAAACAAGAGTTTAGGACAGACAGGAAAGGGAGGGGTTCTGCTTTATGTGCCATTAATTGCTTTAAGATGTTCTGGAGCTGGCTAYTCTGGATCTGGATGCTAAATATAAAACTGATACTACATAAATAAATGATGAAATACGAGTGACATCCGAAAAGCACTTCGGGATGTTCGAGTTAAGAACCTAAATAAATAACATGTATTATTGTCGTTGTAATTACTATTTTCCTTTTTTAGCRTGCCTGAGCTTACAGAATGTTTTGAGAAGTCCTATCTGGCAGAAATTCAGCTGTCCCATAGAAACCAGGACCCTTTTGCCAATTTCTATTAGCTCTATTATTTTCGGAGGAGAAAATCAAAGCTGTGACGTGTTTTCACATCTCTCGTGCTCTGGCTGCAGATGCTCAGCTGGGTGCAGGTGCAGTTGGGCTGATGTGGAGTTACCCTGATCCCTTCTCTGCTCCTCGAGGGGAAGGGCTGGATTTGAGCCAGGCAGGGACTCAGGGGACATCAGGGCTGAGCTGGGGACAGAGGCACCCTGGCAGCGTGTTGTCACTGGTGTCTGTCACACAGGAGCAGTCTGTGATCCTGAGCAGGGTCAGGCACTGGGACGAGGGTGCTGACAGCACTCTCAGGTGCTCATCCTAATGCATTGCCCTGTACAGGAGCAGTGCTGGATCACCTTGGGTGTGTGCTGGTGACAGAGGTGGCTCATGCCCCCAGCTGCCACTTTTTCTGCTGTGTGAAGATGGGCTGGAGTGGCAGCCCTGCTCTCTCAGCTGGGCCACTCACACTTGGGCTGTGAACTCTCACTGCCTCATTGCCAGTGCAGCTGTTTGCTGAGGGCTGTTTCCTTTGCCTAAGTGATTATGCAAGAATCTCAAGCTTTCAGGAAAAAAAAACAGCGTTCCTGACCCTCATGGCTGCAGAACTCTGCTTCAGAGTGGGATCAGCTAAAGCCTGTGGAGTCCACTTTTGAGTAAGTGGAAGGGAAATGAAGAGTCATACTGATTATCCTCGCTTCCTGTAATTTCTAAACCAATTTGAAGATACTTGAAGGCCTGAATTCATTTTATTTGACAAGCCTAATAATGAGAGTTAAAGGTTTGCATGTCTACAGTGACATCAGTTTTCTGACTGTTCCTTCAAGCCCTCTCCAAGCTGGTGTCACACCAGTGCTGCTCTTGGGGACAGAGGGTGTTACATTGAGAAAGGAGATGTCCACCTTACAAAACATCCATTTCTGGTATCAGCCAGGGCCTGCAGCGCAGGAGGGGAGAGCTGTGGGTCTGTGCAATGCTTTTGCACAGAGCAGGGTTGGGGTGGAGGAGGCACAGGAGAGGGGCTGCCGTTGGCTCCGCGCTTTCGGATGGAACGAGTGAGTCATTTCCACTGCCAGCGTTCTCTTGTGGGTGCCAGGGCTGTGCACTCATCCTCCCTTCCCCACCACGTCATTTTGTGTTTCTCTGAGAGCTTCTGTAAGGTGCAGCCACCTCCCTGCAAGGCAGAGAAGGGGCAGGGTGGGTGCAGCAGCCTTGTGGTGCCAGCCCTGCATTTGGAGCTGGGGCTCGGCACACACTGGCACAGAGATGGCACCGTGTGACTGTCACCAGAGCCCTGTCCAGCGAGACCCTGACCATTGATGTGTGGCTGTTTAGGGGGCTGCTGCCCATGAAGGCTGTGCAGAGCCTTGCTCTGAGCTGTGCTGGCTCCTGATCCCTCCTTGTCAGGCCCTCACCAAWTCCTTCTTCCTTTCCTGATTGCCCACGGGGCTCCTCTCCTGTCTGCAGTGCACACCTTCTCTGCCATCCCCTCTTGGCCTCCCTGACCCCATCTCCTGCCTCTCCAGCCCAGCCTTTGCTCAGTCCCTGTCTCCTGTGATGTGGCCCCTGCACAGATCCATCCCCAGAYGAGTAAAATCCCCATTCCTCTTTCCACCCACCCCTTCACCACCTTGGGCCAGCTCCTGAGACCCTTCCCTCTCCGTGCTTCCCCTGCTCCTTGTTCTGGTGAGGGTTTCCTCTCTTGCCATTTCACAAGATGCTCTCTGTGTTTGCCTGCCCACCTTACAGTCCACCCCCTCCCCTGTCCCAGGTGTTGCTGTGGTGTCTCAGTGTTTTGGTGTCTTCAGCACAGCCAGGATTCCTGGCTAGGCATTTCT
Organism: Malurus melanocephalus; assembly: GCF_030028575.1. Lineage (NCBI taxonomy): Eukaryota > Metazoa > Chordata > Aves > Passeriformes > Maluridae > Malurus > Malurus melanocephalus. The sequence continues at coordinate 36,054 of NW_026623746.1, read as the reverse complement.
CTTGTCTTTTTAGACTTCCTTCTCTCTGGCCAATGTAAAAATAGTTTTGGCCTGCTCATTCCCAGCTTTATCAACTGTTTTTCATCCTTGAGGTTTTTGCCCTCCTTTTGCAAGGAGGGTTTTTGCATCCAGCTGAGTGCTGGGTTTGCAGCAGCCTYGTGGCCATGAGCTCCCCATCACCTGCTGGGAGCTGCCTCATCGCCTCCCTGCTGATTTCTTCCCAAAATGTGGCTTTGCTGAGAAGCCCACAAAGCTCTTGGCAGCAGCAAGGCTGCGTCGTGTTGTGACTGCTGCCACATGTGCTGACTCACGCTGTCTCCCTGCCTGCCCTTCCTCCCCTCAYCTCTGTTCCCACCTCTTCCCTCTCTCCTGGACTTTTGAAAGCAAAGTCATTGGGACACAGACTTTATTTTGGCTTTGCACAGGTTTGTGGCGGTTCCAAGCCCAGAGCTGATGGTTTTTCATTGTTCTTGTGCCCAGCAGTCTGGAATGATGAATTCTGTCTGCATCTCAGCTTTTGTAAATGAAGCTCTGTAGCGTTCCCACAAGCTTGAGTGAGAGTGTGTAAATGGGATCAGATGGCAGTGCAGGAACTGGGGGTGGARAAAGTGAGGAGTCACAAATGTGATTCTAAAAAAAAAAAAAAGGCTCTTAAAGACCACAAAATTTGATTTTGCCCTGACCTGATCTTTGAATCCCTGGCTGTGGAAAAGCTTTTCTATGGATAGAAATTGCTCAATTCCATGTGCCCATATAGTTTGCTGAGTGAGTTTGCTCAGTTCCCAGGCATCATTTAAATTCTCCCATGTACAGTCAGGTTTCATGAACAAAATTAAAAAATGGGGAGTTGTCTCTGCTGTTTTTGAGGCATCCCCACATTTCCAGATTGTGCATTGCAGTGGGGAGTGGTCCCTATGTCCTGGGCTGTTGCCAGTCTCAGAAGTGATGTGACTGTAGCTGTGACTGACGTGTCCAGAGGATAACTGTTCACTTCCATTTTTCCTCTCTTTAGCTTTCAGTTCTCCAAATTGACTTTTCCTCCCCTTTTCTGTGTATTTCACCTACTTGGCCCTTTTGGATTTGTTTTAAAATTCGGGCTTTGCTTGCCTTTCCACGTAAGTGCACCACAGGGTTGCAAAAGATGAGGCAGCAAACAGAAGGGTGTAGAATGGTTGCTAAACTTTGGGAAACATTTGCACACTCTGAGATAACACAGTTCTACATGTACACGTGATCTGTGCTCTTCTTCTCCCCTCTTCAGCTGCTCTGAAGAACCATCACTTTTGAAGTTCATTTGTGCTGATTTCAAGTGGCTGGGGGCACAATCTGGGTAGAGCTTCATTCCTGAGGATGTGAGAAAAAATCTCATGCTGGGGGCTGCTGAATGTGCAGGTTTTTCAGTGGAAAACCTGGAGGAAGCGTTGCAGGGCGGGGGTGTGTGTTTGAGTGTGTTTGTGTGTCTGTGTTTCTGTGTTTTAGTGTGTGTCTGTGTGTGTTTGAGTGTGTCTGTGTGTGTTTGTGTGTGTTTTTGTGTGTTTTTGTGTGTCTGTGTGTGTTTTAGTGTCTTTGGTGGCCGTTGGGACCACGAGAAGTGAAAGTTGTGCTGGGCTTGGTTTCCGCTGTGCACCGGCAGCTGCCGAGGGCTCGTGTCACTGCAGAGGGACGGAAAATTGGTTACACTGGAGSCAAACCATGGTTTGCCATTTTCTTCCCTGGATATTGTTTTAGAGGGCTGATCTCTCAGGACTGCAAATAGAAAGGATTTCTCATTGTTTTCCTTTGGCTGCTGCTTAAAAAAAAATCCCCAAATGTCACGTTTTTCATTCTGTATATTCACTCATCTCTTGGGTTATACCTGTTCTAATTCTGGGAGGAAAGGGTCTCAGAAAAACATTAGTCATGTAACAAAAAAAGCGGTGCATTTGTACGGCATTCAAATGCAGAACACTGGAAGACAGGTGGCTACTGTTTTTCAGGCACTGAAAGTTTTAAATAGGAATGTTCTTTCCCATAGTTTTYGACATGAATATCTCCAGCTTTTGTGAGCCTTTGTTTATAAAGCAAATTAAAGGAATTTTATATTTACAAAACGGATGCAGAAAGGTGGCAGTTTAATCTGCCTTAAGTATCCCCCTCTTTGTTAAGGAGAAATTCTCTTGCTCAGCCTTTCCTTTGCTGGTTTGTGTCTTGCAGGGGSTTTGTGCTCGGGCTGGCAGTGGGACCAGCAGGGCACTGGGGACAAGGATCTTGCTGGGGGTTTCCCTGGAGCCAAACTCTGTGCTCGTGTTGGCCAAAGGCAGAGCCCTGCGTTGGTGTGGTGGGCATGTTTCTGTTGAAAAATTCATTTCTCTGAATTTCCTGTGGAAATGCCAGCCAGCTGGCCTGTGCTGGGGAGTCARTGGTGCCACAGACAGGCTGTTGTTTGCCTGTGCTGCTGTCCCTGCACAGCCTCGTGACCCAGCGTGGCCAGGGGCTCCAGCACAGCCCTGCCTGTGCCTGGCCCGTGCTGGGGGAGCAGAGGGCACAGACAACACTGGCTGGGTGTTTTTGGGGACAGGCTGCTCTGTGGGGCTCAGACCTGGGGTTTTTTAGGAGGGGTGAGTGGGCTCCTCTGGGAGGGTGYGCTGCTCTCACGTTATCTTTGTTTAAAATCATGTTTATTTTTCTCTGAGGTATTTCGTGTGGTTTTTATCCCAGTACAGCACAGCAGTGTTTTGGGCTGGGAGTCACTGCTGGGGCATCCACAGGAGCCACAGAGAGGGCAGCTCACCCCAGCCTGCCCTGCTGAGCCACCAGGAACCCAGAGTAGCCCAGAGTAGCCCAGAGTAGCCCAGAGTAGCCCAGGAGCATCACAGAGCAGGGTCTGCCTGCCCTGGGTGGAGAGCAGCTCTCTGTGCCACAGAGCAGGATGCCTTTGGCAGTGCTGCCTGTTTTTTTCCTGCAGAATGCATTGATTTTGTTGCTGGACTGGCAGCATTTCTTCGTGCTTGGCTATTGGCTTCCCCTGTGGAGGAATTTGTGGTTTCTAAGACTCTAATTACTTTAGTGTAATAGTTTTTCCTCTGCTTTCGTAATGACTTTGGTGGGTGCCATCTGCTGTTGTGACAGTGCTGGGCACTGTGAGCTGAGCCTGGGTGGTGCAGGGTGTGCACTTCAACCTTCTGCAAAATTAAGACTTTGAAATCCCATTTTSAGCATTTAGAGCTTTATCTCCAGCCTGGCTGGGCTGAAGGGCAGCAGGTATTTGGGATGGCTCCCTCCTCAGTGCCCAGGTGTGTTTGCAGGGTGCCCGGCCCCATGGGCAGCTCCGTGCAGGATGGATGGAGGGGTTTGTTCCTCGAGAGCAGGCAGCAGCCACATCCTGCCCTGAGCAGCTGCTCTGCTGACAAACAGCATGCCCTGCATCTCCTGGCTTTGCTGTGGAGATGTGTCCGTGGTTCCTGCTGTGCCTGTGGCAGCCTGGGGGATGTGCTGGGGTGAGCGTGGTCAGAGTGACACTGAGCTGCAGGGAATGGAGGGGCTCTGGGTGCCGAGACAGGGAATTCGCACCCCTGGGGCAAGGGGAGCTCCAGGGACTGTGTTTGTCACAGCTCCAAACTCCTGTCTGGGTGCTGCAGAGCCCACCTGGGTGGCAGAGCACGTCCCTCCATCCCTGGGACATCCAATGGGTGCTGCAGGGTTTGTTGGACACAAATCCCAGCCTGCACCACACACTGTTTCCAATATCATTTCATCCATGAGAATGGAAGGGCTGTAGCAAGTTTTAAGGATTTTTTTTTTTTTTTCATATTTGTGGTAGGCAGTGCTCTGTAAGTTTTGAAACATCTCAGGTGAGGATCTGGGATCCTCTTCAGCTCTTACCCTCTAGTTGTCATTGAATCCCATGAGGGTGACTGCAGGACTTTGTCTTGCTGGTCATCAGAGGTGTCGGATTGAGAAAAGAAATGTCATCAAAGCCCCAACTTTAAAAAGGACAGCTTTAGAAACACAGTCCTAGTTTCAGGACCATGCTGCAAAGTTAAAAAGGGACTAAAAATACTGTGGAATGGCTGAGTTCAGTGTACCCAAAGAGAGTGGAAGGCTCATGGAGGGACWCAAATTTACTGTTGGAGCTGCTGCAGGGTGAGGTGAGAGCGGGGCTGGTTTGAGCTCTGGGGGTCGTGGCACTGCTTTAACCCACCCRTGCTGCTGAGTTTGGCCAGGATTTCTGCAGTAAATCAGAGAGGCTGGCAGAGCTGTGTGCCTGCTCTTGGGGGAAGGACAATCCTGGGGGCCCCAGACCTCAGAATGGATGTCCTGTTAATTCACATTCATTTGCAAAGCTGAGCAGACTTTCAGAAGTGCCTGAAATAAGACCGGTGTTTCACATGATTAACCAAATTCAATTAAGCATTTGACGAGCATGAGACTGACTGAGAGTAAATGAATTCCTTTCTCTGTCTACCTGTTGGGTTTTTCAGGCTCCTACTTTCCAGATGGGCTCTTTCTTTTCTTTTAAATCCCCATACAGCTTAGGTCTTGGATGCAGAGGCAAGAATTGCTCTGATGGCAGTGGGACTGGCAGAATTCCCCATTCCCAAACCCCCATGGCTGAGGGGAGCAGGCAGCACCCCCTGGATGCTCTGGCACCCAGCCTGGGCTCCCTGCTGACTGACCTTTGTCTTTCTCTCTGGTAATCTGMGGAGTGTGAGGTTCCTTTCAGGACTGTGCAAGCAGTGAAGCAAAGTTTTCAGAGASTGATTAAGAAGGGAATTTTTTCACATAACTGAGCTAATTCATGCTGGGCTCCTGCAGCATGGAAAAGAGACATTTTGAATGCAAAACTATGTGAGGTGTTTCATTAATGCATCACAGATCCTCAGGAGCCACAGGCACAGGAAAGGCACAGGACCTTTGGTTAGGATCAGGTTTGGAAGGGCAGTGTTGACTTCTTCCCTTGTCTCACATCACAGAAAATATTGAGTTGTTTGGACTYTTGGTGCTGTGGCTGTTTATCCAGTGCTGTTACACAGTGCTAAGCTTTTGGTCCTCATTTTAGGCTCATGTTTTTAGGCTGCAGGTTGTGCTGTGCTCTGTAAGAGACCTCGTGTGGGTCTCATCTTTAACTCCAGTCAGTGTGAGCAGCTCACCCCAAAAAGCCATTTGAGAAGGGTGAAGTTTGCTGCCCATGGGGAACCATCAGCTGTTCCTGCCCTGAGGATGGAGAGCCCAAGAATGTTACCCTGCAAATATCTCATGTCCAGAGGCACCAGGAATCACTGCTGCAGGAGGGGTTTCATGGACACTGCCCCTGGCAGGGCCAGGCATCAGGATTTTGGGCAAGGTTCAAAACAAGGCAAAGCTGATGGGTCAGAATTTGGCTCCTTGTTACTGTGACCACTCCTGTACAGAGCCATTGGCTGGCTTTTGGTGTGAAGTTTGATTTTCACAAAGCAGTGCTGAGTGCCTGACTCTTGCTCATGAGGTCTGAAGCTGAGATGGCGTTTGTCTGCTCCAGAAGTTGTGTTTTTCTCATTTTACCAAGTTCTGTTTTCTGGGTTTATAACACAGGCAAAATTAGTGCAATAGCAAACGTAATGAAGCTCTTCTAATAGTTTTTACTCGTGACTCCAGAGATTTTTGGAGAAGTTCCTCTGGCTTCCCAGAAATGTGAGTGAGAATAAATCGAGGCTCTAGCCTTTGGCTGTGTCTGAGGTGCGATTTATGGAGAGGGCTTTCCTGTCTTTCCAGAGGGATGCTGTTCTTCCTCCCATGGGCTGATTCCTGCTCTGGCAGTCGTAGCAGCAGCCTTGCTCTCATCATTCCAGAGAGAGCAGAGCTCTCATCCGCTCCTCCAGCAAAGCCAGCCCCAGGCTGAGCAGAGCAGGAGCCYGTGTTTCTGTACGGATGAGCTGCTTGAAGATGCTGGATCCTGCAGCTGCTAAAGCTATGGCCTGTCCAGGAGGATTTCTTGCTCCATTAGGAAATTAGAGTCTGTGCCGAGCCAGAGCAGCACAGAGCTTTGTTTCTTCCCRTAGCTTATTGCCAGACACAAATCACTTAACCCCTCATTGCCCTCTCTGCAAAACACAYTCATCAGTGGCTGCCTGCAGCACAGCAGTGTCAGTGCTGAATGATGGGCAGTCCAGTGGTCACACAGTGTGAAATAAAGCACAAGATGTTAGTTAGAGGTTATTTTATATACATATATAATATGTATGTGATCTTTTTCATCRTCTATTTTTCCTGCAGGAAAAAACRAAAGTGGTGGAACCTTTGGACTATGAGAACGTGATCCTTCAACGCAGAGTTCAGATCTACAGCGATCCCCTGCGGGACCTGCTGATATTTCCCATCGAAGATGTGTCTGTGAGTTTGCTCTGGCTCTTTCCCATGTTTGAGGCTCAGTTGTCTCCTGTCCTGCTTACCTTGGAAAATTTCCACCATTAACCACATGCTCATTTTGGCTGCATTACTGACACGTGAAACCAAAATGACCCACTGGTGGTTTCGGCCCACCACATTTATTAAAAGTGAATGTCAAGCCCTGAAGATGGARTTTGTGCTGAAAACGTGTTTTCCTTTTTCCTGCAGATCTCGGTCATCGGCCGGCAGAGAAGGACTGTCCAGTCCACGGTGCCAGAAGATGCTCTCAAGAAAGCTCAGAGTCTCTTTGTCAAAGAGGTAGGGGCCAGGTCCCTGTGAGAGCTGCCTTCAGCMCTGTGTGTCCCCTGGGCAGGGTGCYCAGCTGTGGCTCCTGATCTGCAGGATTGGCATCTCTTGGTTTTTCCTTTGCGGGAGGCGCTGCCAGCCCTGCTGCACACCAGAGCTCTCGCAGGTACCTCATGTGCAGAGTGTCTTTGCTGTGGGWTTTTACACAGCCAAGGTGTGTGGCTTTGCACCTGCCTGGTGAGCTGAGGATCCACAGCCTCCCTGGAGCCCTGGAGAGCTGTGGGTTTGTTGTGAAGTGCTGTTCTCCAGGACTGTTCCCTCCAAGAGGAGTGGACACAAAGCCATGTCCGGTGTCGAGTTAAACACGCGGCGTTTCCCAGGGCAGAGAGCTGCTGCTGTATGGAAAACCATCTCCTCCCAGATCACTACTCCTTTTTTAGAGCCCGGGAGCGATGTAAATACAAAATCTGTGGCTGTGTGGCAGGCCAGATGCTGTGTGATTTTTGTCTCTGTGCTGAAAAGGTTCCTCATGAAATTCTGCATTGCAACACAAAACAAGCGAAGCAGCCTTGCCCGCGCCCTTCCCACTGCTGCCTACCTCACCCTGCASTGTGTAACCTTTCAGACTGGTGCCTGCCTTTGTTTTCCTTGCTGTAGCTTTCTAAGAGCTGTSTTGTTTTCCTTTCAGTGCATTAAAACCTACAGCTCCGACTGGCACGTGGTAAACTACAAATATGAGGAATACTCGGGAGACTTTCGGATGTTGCCATGGTAAGCACCGTGCTCCCTTGGAATGCTAATGTGTGGTCACAGGGCTCAGCAGGAGCAGCCTGSCCTTCTCCTTGGTGCCTGTGCACCCCTCTCCAGGCTGCTCCTGTTCTGCAAGCTTGTTAAATGATTTTTCTTCTTAATTGGATGAAGGAAGTCTGTTCTGAGGGTCTGGAGGGGAGGTGAAGGCAGCAGCRGAGGAACGCTGTTGATCAAACAATGTTAAAATTTGGGAATAATCTTGTAGTCTGATCTTGGTTCTTTTTTTTTTGGTAAAGATGGAAGATAAACTGCCGTGCTCTCTCTTTGTTGCGTAAATGCAAGTCAGCAAAAACTGCAGAATCCGACAGCTAACAAGAGAAAGCTAATTACAGACTGCTTATGCTTAATTTCCATGAAATGCACTCAGAACTTAGCTCTCCCAGCTGTAAGGAGCTGTAGGTCTCTTGCAATCTATTTTTTGTGCTCTATTTTCTGTAGCCTGCAGTTTGGCTGTTGCTTCTGGATCCAGCATCAGCTGCTGGCTCAGGCAACCCTCGTGTTCCAGTCATTAAACATGAAAATGTGTTGTGATTTCAGCAAATCCTTTAGGCCAGACAAGATTCCTAGCCATGTGTTTGAAATTGATGAAGACTTTGAAAAGGATGAGGTAAGGAGAAGGTTGGTTTTTTGGTGTTTTTTTAACATATTCCTGTTAAAATGCGAATTTCACAAAGCAAAGCCAGAATTCAKTTCCTAGGARCAATTTTCTGGTGAGATGCTTTGTGCTGTGAGGATGGAGTCAAAAGGGAAGCAGGGATTTATTTCAAAGCAGGAGAAGGCAATCTCTTGGACCAAGGGTCTCCTAAGTTATCTGGAAGATTAGTCATATTTCTCTTGGCTTTTTTTCCCTGAAACAGCATCATAGGAAAAGGAAAATAAAGAAKCCAAGTGGTTACTAAGGAAAATTCTTCATGTCCAAAGCTAAAAATGGGCTATCTTGTTTTTCAACTAYGCTGTGGTTCTGGGGTCCTCCTCTTAAAAAGTTTTTTGCTTTACCCCATAACCTGCAATTTTTCATCACTCACTTCTGCCCATCGTGCCGACTGTGTCTGTACTGTGCCAATTCTGGGAGGCRTTTGCTTCCTCTGGAGGTTGGAATCTTTGTGCTCAGCTGGTTGCAGGGAAGATTTGCAGGCCTGGAGCTCCTCTGGGATGTGTCAGACCTGGTGGTTATTTTGGATGGTGCAGATGCCATGTTTCCTGCACATATTGCATTTGCTACAGAAGGGATGAGTTTTGTGTTTCAAGTCACATGGAGATTAATCCACCACGTGACATTAGGAAGTTTTTGTTTACAGAGGGAAAGGTTTAGCCCAGCTGTTTAAAATTCCCTTGGCACCATGATGTTGCTGCTGAGGAACTTAGAGAGGAAAAGGGAACTTCATTGCAGAGCTGAAGATTTGGAGGGGCTGTTTCATGCTCCTTTTTCACAATCTCTGTGTATGTCCCAGCACACCTCAGTTCTGGACTGCATCGGCTTCTTTATAAATGGAAATGTTTTGTCAARTTTGGCCTTAATCATTTTTTGGCTGTGTTGTTGGTTTGCATTACATCATTAACTCGAGGGGTTGCCTCTTTAAAAATATCTGCCCTGGGCTGGAGTTGTTGCTGTTCGTTGTTATCAGCGTGCTTCCGAAAAAGCAAAAGGACAAGAGTGTGCTATCAAAATTTGGAGACCTTTCTTCTTCTGGCCAGTGTCCCAAATACCCAAACAAGAGGAGTTACTGAGGTTTGTTGTGGAAGAGTGTTCCGAGTGTTTTCACAGATGTTTTGACGTTTATATCTTTTGGCACAGCCATATCTGGAGGGTTCTGTTACCGTTTCCCGACAGAGCATTTGCATTAGAATTGTGTAATGGAAATTCAAGTAAAAGAAATCTCTTGATGAAAAAAGGTGAACCTTTATGAAGGAGAAATCATGGGTTGTTTAACCCAGGGAAATAAAGTATCAGAAAATTTACTGTGGAYGTTTGACATGAAAAGAGTGAAAGCCTGTCCCTTGGGATGCAGCAGCTCTATAAACCAACCCTTTCATGGCTCAGGGGAGGCAGCTCAGGGCTCCTCTGCTGCTGAGTCACTGGAAGCCCCAGGGTGAGCTTTTCTCATCACTCTGGGCTCTCATTTCCCTCCCCATGGAGGTCATGGTTAGGCATGAATGGAGAGCCATTCTCCCTTTCTGGACCAAGGGACAGGAGCGGATGGAAACCCTGGCTGGTGCCAAGAGCAGCCTGGTTGAGTCACCTGAAGCTTTTTTTTTGTTTGATAACTGTGAAATTAGCCAGTTACATTTCAGTTATTGGGGTTTGGTGGTTTTTGCCTAAAYGTAAAATGTGGGAATGACAAAAGGAAATGACAGAGTAAGTTCAGAGTTTTGCATTTTGCAACTTCCTAAACAGATCATCTCAAAATTTTCCATCTTCCCCAGGTTTTTGAAATACTGCATAAGAACCAGCTAACATTGCCTCACTGCTGTGCAGCTCTATCAGCATAGATGTATTCTTTCTTTTTTTAAAGGTGACTGACCCAAACTGATTTGGGTCAGTTTTGCCTCTTTATTGGAAAGAGGTAGCCCTGATTTTTTTTTGTTAATCATACATTCTGCATGTCACTGTATTGCTGTAGTTAAAATGCTGTTGCTTTCCATGGTAGACAAATCCCTTTGTCCAAGGGGCATTTCTTGTTGGAGACAGTTYACCTGGCCTCCTCTTTTTCTCATCTTTTGCTGTCCTTCAGGATTCCTCTTCCCTGTGCTCCCAGAAGGGYGGTGTGATAAAGCAGGGCTGGCTGCACAAAGCAAATGTCAACAGCACCATCACTGTCACCATGAAGGTGAGTTTGGTCTGGTTAKGAGACACGAGGTGAAGTTCAGACCACATCTCCAAAGCTCCTGGGAGCACAGTGGGTGGGTTTGGGTTGGGATGGGCATCTCCTCTTGTAGGATATCCCATGGTGGGCTGGAAAACCCAGTCTGGCTGCAGTTTTTGTTCCCCATCTCCCCAGCACGTGAGATTGATGCACTTTAGACCATGACAGGCAAACTGGCCAAAAAGGTGAAGCACGTTCYAGTAAAGCAAGATTATTTTCTGGACGAGCAGCTGAGGCCCAGGAGAGGAAGGCAGCTGGGATAAGTGAAACAGCTGCCCTGCAGAGACAGCTTTCTGAATTGATCATTTCCTTGCTGGTTGGAAATATGTACAGAGGCCAGCTCTAAATTGAAATGATAAATCTTTGCTTTTAGAGCAGGGGTGATATTACTGCAGACATGTAGCATTACTGACATAAAAGCAACAGCTGCCTTGTCTCCTGTTCTCTGTTCTCTGTAATCCAGCGTGACATTGCTTAGATTGTGCAGAGATTTTTGCCTGTTCCACCACAGGTTTTTGCTGTGGCAGTGAGCCTGTCTGCTGTCCCAGCAAGCACAGCACAGATGGAGTGTTAGGAAGCTGTGCTCAGTGCTACAGCTGAGGGATGGCTGCAGCAAGGCTGCTTTGTGAGGAGATACTAAAAAARTCTCAAAAAGCCTGATTGTTCCAGGGCTTGATCCAATGAGTTATGCTTYCAGGAGATGTGGAACAGGACTGTTCATAGGCCTATATTTGAATGTGTGTTTTAAAATGGGCTTGAAGGTGGTAGACAGAACAGGATTTTCTGATCCTCTGCTTTTCCAAGCAAGGTTAAAGCAACTTTCCTTCCTGAAACCTCTGGAGGAGGTATGATACATGCTCAAAGCAGTCAGTTGTGTCCAGTGAAACTCTAATACAAAGTACTGAGAATCAGTAGCTGTTCTCTGAGCTGTGTCTTTCAAAACACCTCTAAGGCACATGTGAGGAAGCTGAGGGCTTTGTCCATCCTCAGCCTTATCACCACTTGGAGAGGCTGCTGTGCTTTGTCCACCTTGTGGTTCTTTTACTGCTCTTGGTGCCTCATGCTGTTGCTAAGCGTGTGGAGAGTGTGTTTTATGGAGGGCTGAACCCCAGGTTAACTCTCATTAGGCTGCAGCTGCCACCCTTTGTTTCAGAGCAACCTTTCCTTTGCAGAGAACTGCCCTGGTTTGGCCCAACTCTCCCTGCAGCGTGTTGGTGGCCTGGACTGCGGCCACGGCATCAGGATTGTCCTTCTGTCCTTCTCTGCCCAAATGCACTTCTCCATCCATCCATCCATCCATCCATCCATCCATCCATCCATCCATCCATCCATCCATCCATCCATCCATCC
>NW_026623746.1:0-24278 GCF_030028575.1 Malurus melanocephalus | reverse complement strand
CATCCATCCATCCATCCATCCATCCATCCATCCATCCATCCATCCATCCATCCATCCCTCCATCCCTTTGCAATCTCACCAGCAGCTCCTGTAGCCTGATCAGAGGGGATGTTCCCCCTGCTCCCAGGTTTATGGTATTAATTTCAAATGATCACTGTCTGCTGACAGTGATTTCTGACAGCAGTGCTTGCACGGGGGAAGATCACAGGAATGACATTTGCTGTTTGATTCTGCATTTGCTTTTGAACAGAGTTCAGCAGATGCAAACTGTTTAACATGAAATCCCATAACCATGAGGGATATCAACCCTGTAATATCTAGACAGAGATCTGTCATGGGTTTCTGTAGCATCCACTGCCAAATTTCYTGAGACTGCTCCAGTGAAGTGCTAAATCAGTGTTTAGGATGGATTAATGCTTCACATCCTTTGCTTTCCATGTATTTTTATGCTCCATTGAACTAAAGGTTTAGTTAAATCTTATAAAACTTAAAGCTCAACAACCCATGGARCATCTCTACAGCTAATTAATCATCCAAATGATGCCAGAGGTCACCACAGAAGGGATGGGTTACGGTTCAGGGCGCGATGCTCCCTCCCAGTTCTCTGCAAGTGAGTGRGTTTAGGAACATGTGCTAGTGTCAGTAATGACAGGAGCAGGAAATTACTTGTGATCTCCCATGTGGGATGAAAAATGCTGTGTTTATTCATAGATCTTCCAGATAGACAGAACAGCAGACATMCTTGCAGTGCTGCTTGTCTGGGTTTCCTTCATGATGATTCTCCTAACGCAGATACCCAGCAACTGTGAAATGCACCCTGCTCCTTACAGCATATGGTGCTGCCACAATTGCTGCCAAAATGTTCTCCTGAATTATAGTCCAGTGGCTTTTGGCTGACAAGCACGAAGAAAGGTGTTCAGAGACACTGGAGAGCTTTTTTTTCCTTTGTGAAAATCAGTAGTTCAAACACAGGAGCATTTCTCCCAGAGTTTCTGCTTTTTGATATAAGAATTAAACCCTAAGCCAAAGCCAGTTCATGAAAATAAATTTGTATTWAAAAAACCCCAAAAGCCACAAAGAACCCAAGCAGTTGAATGGATTGCTTTGTCCCTTGGCTTGCATTTGAGTGCTAGGAATTTCCACATGTCTGTTCCTAWGTCTTCCAGACAATTGCTTTGTAATTCTAGCTGAGGTCTATATGAAAAAAGGCTCTGGAAATACCTGCTCTAGGGTGAGATGGATCTTCARGTCATGTGGTGATCTGAATTTACTGTGCAGCATTACTGTGCAAAGATAAATGAGGCTGGAGCTACCTGAGAGATGGGCTGGGAGCCCTGGGGCTTTGCTTTGAATGGGCAAACTTGTAATAACAAGGGCATTAAAATGAAAGAAGATGATGGAAATCTCTCTTTATAAAAGCAAACCATGTTCAAAAGGGTGAATCTGCAACACTCCAGGGTCAGCAGTGTTTTCACTGTATTACAGTGTTTTCTCAATAGCAGGGAAGGCAGATATGGAAACCCATGGTTTGTGATATACATCAGAGTGAATACTTGCCTGAGCAAGATTTTTTATTTTTACAGGTATTCAAGAGGAGGTATTTTTACTTGTCACAACTCACAGATGGCTCCTATATTCTGAATTCCTACAAAGATGAAAAAATTTCAAAAGAATCCAAAGGCTGCATTTTCCTGGATGCTTGCAATGATGTGGTTCAGGTAGGTGTCCTTTCTGTGTGGCTTTGCACAGACTTTGGGATTGCTGGCTCTGAGATGGACCTGCTCTCTCGAGGTCTGAAGGCATGGAATTGTAAACTAAACCAAAKCTGGTCAGCTAAACTGATCAAAAGGCCAGTGAGTAATTGGTTTGTCTTTGTCTTGGGTACAACCCTCCTCTATTGCTGCTTGCACCAACTTCTTGTTTCTTAAGTTACATCGTGATAGATCCATGCAAGCATGCAGTCCTTTGGAATTTAGGATCTGCTCTGGGCTGGCTGTAAGGGTTTAGGGATTTGTACAGGTCTAAATCCTGGGTTTGCTGAGTTGTGTGGGAGTGAAGTGCAGCAGGGGATTGCTGCTCTGCCTTCTGCCCTTGCTGTCTGTTCAGAGCTTCAAGCACTGAGGGTGGTGGAGCTGGCGCAGGGTGGTTTAAATTACCCCAGTGGTTTGCTTCAGCGTGGATGAGTCAGAGCTCTGAGTTTCCATTTATCCTCCTGAACACAGTAAAAGCAGTGATGCACACGCCTYGGTGATGTATGGGATGCACTTCCCAAGTTGTGTCAGATTTGCCTTGGCTTTTAGTTGGAAAATGCTGTTTGAAGGGCAGCAGAGCTCCAAAAAGCTGCGTTGTACCATATCCTTTTGAGATAGAGGCCTTGAGTGTCCCAGAGCACAGCATTTCCTACCATGTCACACAAATCCAGCTCCTGGCTTCTCTGGGTAAATATTAAAGGTCAGATGGCATCAGAAGGAGCTTGTTCCTGCTCCTTGGTGCAATGTCTGTGCTTCGATCTGTTTTTTTGTCACTCAGAGTCGCTGGTCGTGGACCTGTGCACTGCTCAAGCTGTGAAACTCTGTGATTGCAGCAGGATTGCTGTGTCAGGGAGGGTGTCTGCATTGTATTTCGTGATATTTGAGCTCAGGATGCTTTCCCAGGGAGGAGCTGTGTGGCAGGGGCTGTTCTGGGTTGTTGAGGAGGGTGTGAATACAAATCTCTCATTTGTTCAGTGCCCCAAAATGCGCCGCTACGCTTTTGAGCTGAAGACAATAGACAAGTACAGCCACTACCTCGCAGCTGAAACRGAGCAGGAGATGGAGGAATGGCTGGTGACTCTGAGGAAGATCATTCAGAGCAACACTGAGAGCCTGGTGCAGGAGAAGAAGGATGCTGTGGAATCTGTGCAAGGTCAGTTTGTAAACAGACACCTACCTTCTCCCTTCCCCAGCAGGATGCAAGCCTGGAGGAATCTACACTGTGMTGTGTTTAAAGCAAGAATTGTGGCTGACACTCAGTGTCATGCAGAGGGGCTTAGCAATACACAGATGATGGTCTGAGGAATAAAAATGGAGGGAAACATGACCCTTCTCCTGGATGGGAAATCCATGGCAAAGCTTCAAGGCTCCTGGAAAATTGGCTCTGTGCTGAAGTTSTGCTTTGGGCARACCTAGCAGGCTGTAATTGTACACTTTGATACTGGTAATGCATGGAAAAATCTTACTCCTTAGGAATGGAAAAGTCTCCGTAAACTGTTTCTGTGCTATTGTTAGCAAACACTGCAGGATGCTTGCTGGCAGAGCAGTGCTCCTGCAGTTGTTTTGAACATCTGTTTCTCGTGTCCTTGCAGATGATGAATCGAGCACGCAGGGAAAGTCAGAGAACATCCTGGAGAGCCTGGAGAGAAGCATGCATCCTGAGCTGATGAAGGTATTGTCTTTGCAGGGTCGCTCTCCCCACCCACAGCTTCTGTCCAGCTTCTCTGTGAGAGRGGTTTTTTGCTTGCTTTCTGTGTCTCCAGCTCTGGGCAGGCATCAATTCCTGGTGGGTTTCTATTATCCCATTATTATTCTRTTTCTCATGGATGGAGCCACATGGTTTGAGGCTGCACATTCCTCACCTCCATGTGTGGTTGGCTGGCTCTGTCTGCTTTTTCCTTCAGCACAGCCACATCTCTGTACTGTCCCTGCACCATGTCAGAGCTTTGCATCAGCTCATGTATCACAAAGGCAACCTGAAAAATAATTATTTTGTTTTGATTCTTTCCCAATAACGACTGTTTGCCTCTGTGTGGCCAGGCAGTAATGTCAATGCCTTCCTTTGTCCTAGTATGGAAGAGAAACAGATCAGCTGAACAAACTGAGCAGAAATGATGGAAGACAAAACATCTTTTCTTTCGACCCAGAAGTCCAGGTAAACATCCCCACATTTTCCAGTGTGAGGTTTTGTTYGCTGTTGTGCCTCCCTGGCATGGCCACAGCATTTCCCTGCAGAAGCAGAGTGTTTTCCAGTGGAGAACAGAAGTGCAGCCCCTGCTCCTGTCAGTGAGAGCAGAGTGAGATGTCAGTGCTCAGGTGATTGCTCAAATACAGGGAAGAGTCACAGCAGCCCCACATGGCCTCCCTCCAGCTTTGCTGGATCTTTGGTGATGCCTCTTGATGCTGCTGGATTTCAAACCCACCCTCTGGGCCTCTRGGAGGTTCTCATGGGTGCAGAAGAAGCAGGAGAAGTGGCATTGCACAGATATCTGCAGTGCTCAGCACATCTGGAGCAGCGGTGCCAAAGCTGTGACAGGATTTACAGGGAGAGCCTCAATTTTCAGGGGTTTTCAAATGTGGGGACAGACAAACAGACAAATCACCCTGTGCTGCTCTGATGCACTGCAGTGGGGGGACATTGTCTGTTGGCAAGTTTTCTTCTTGGCTTTTTCCCTGCCAGGGTCCGGGTGTGGGATTTCAGTGGAAYGAGCTGCAGTTGCTAACAGAGCTTTAGAGAATTGTTCCAGGGGATGTCATGGTTTCTGGTTCTCCTTCTGGCATGCTTTGGCATGTTCACACCTGTGAAATGGAACATTCTGGTTTAACAAGGAAATGTAATTAGTCTTTAAAAGGTTTAGTTGTACAAAACGAGCTTTTCTCTTGGCAATTCTTTAGAGCCTTTAACAGAAAGAAGATAAGCATCCAGGAGGCTTTTTAGTGTCTTCTCTTTTTTTTTTTTTTTTGAAGAGAAGCCTTGAGAAGCTTCCTATATTCTGGACAGATAATAAAATGGAAATATTATTCAGTTTGGAGCATCTAAGATAACTTTTTTTTCCCTAACCAAATGGTTAGGCTGAATTCACTCTTTCTATGCCCAAGTATCTTCATYCTGGTGTCAGTCAGATCTGCTGTAACAGCAGGCATTCAGTCCTCTTTGAGATGTTCACARTATTTCAGGCACGAGGGGCCATCTGTTAGCCCAGTCCTGCCTTCATGGTTGAAGATATTTTTCTGATTGTGATGTTGTCTTATGTTCCTCTTTCTTCCCCAAGCTCTAAGTGGTGTTTGGGAAGATCCCCAAGGTTACAACRTATCAGGAAGGAACTGAAATAATTCTGAGGTTTATTTTGCTGTGCTGTACAAAAAAGGTTGCTAAAACTTGATGGAGGCCCATGAATGTTTTAGATACATTTGTGTAACGTCACTCATTTATGAATGCCTTGTACCTTCTGTACCACTGTAAAAAATATTAAGATGGTATTTACCATAATGCGATCCCTTAACATTATTCAGGGGTTTGTTTTCTTTTTTTAATGAGACCAGATTTGTTTGTTTGCTGTCTAGAGACTCGACTTCTCGGGGATTGAGCCAGATGTGAAGCCTTTTGAGGAAAAGTGCAGCAGACGCTTTGTGGTTTGCTGCCAGGACTTCTCCCTCAACCTCCTYGCTCAGCTCAGTGACAGGGCAGAAGAAGGACCCACCAATGTAAGGGCACCTCCAGCCTGTCCTGYTTTGTCTTCTTTCCCCTCATGAGCAAGAAAATACCTTGGCAAATTAGTCTGGGTGGATAAAACAATCCCATTTTGCCATGAGCACCAGTGAGACCTGGACTGCTGGCCCAGAGTCATTGCAGGATTTGTTTGCCTTGGTATTTTGGTGTTCCAAAAATGTGTTTGGGGAYGGGTCTGTGCTGACATGCCTCAGCCTGCCAGGAGCCAGGACTGCTGGAAACCAGTGGTTCAGGGGCAAAGGGAGAGGGGAGCATGTGCCTGCCAAATCCTGGGTCCCTGTGGAAGTCCTGTTGGTAAATGATTAAGCTCCATCTCCAAACCACTCATGGCTGTGTTTTATTTCATTTCCCCTAATGGCAAGGGACTTCCCTGTTCTGGAACCTTCTTCTGACTCCCAGCCTAACTGCACTCACAGCCTCTTTATTATATGCATTTGCTGTTGTGCCAAAGTTGTGCCTTTGCCCAAAAATCTCTTTGTTGTATTTTCTGAGCCTCTGATGTCTGTAGACAGCTTTTACATTTCACCTCAGCCTTTGTTCTGCCAGACCAGTCTCCTCCAGTCTTTGCTCCCAAAATACAATCCCTGTTGTCACGTCCTGTGCTTGGCAGACACCAGCCCTGCCCCATCCCTGCTGATGCTGCCATGTCTGATGCCTGGTGGAATCACAAAGGGGTTTTTTGTGATGGTTTCATGTTGGCAGCTCACAGATACACGACACCAGGTTCAGTAACTCCCAGCAGATGGAAGCATTGCTAATGGCARAGATTCCTGTTATCCATCCTTAATCAGGTCCAGAGTGAGACCTAATCAGCACATTTTCAGCATCAATGTAAYGCCTCCAAGTCATGCTGTAATGTCTTGGGCATGCTACAGTTTTGTCTTCAGGACTGCATTTTTATCTTTCCATGGATGCATGCCTACTAGGGTCTTTAAATTAAAAATACATGAATTATTGCCACTTGCCTYGTGCTGTCAAGGTCAGTAGCTACAAAGGAGTTGGCAGATTTTGCWCATGCATTTTCTCAGCAGTGTCAGCCTTGTATTTGAGCTCTCCTGGCTGGGAGAGCTAACTTCCCTCCTGGGATAGCATCTGAGGAGCATTTTGAGTGTCACAGTTGAGCCATCCAGGGCTGCTTGACTCTGGAAAATAAATGACCATAGACACTCTTAAACCAATTCCTTTCTCATTGCAAAACGATAAACAGCTTTGATGGTTTGAGTTCATATTTTCTTCCTGAATTCGTAGCTTACCACCTAAGTAGAAAACATATAGATTTCATATAGCTTTGTTCAAACTGACTGAATGAAAATGCAAGGCGGTGCGGGTAAAAAAAATGGATCTGTATATTTATAAAGCAAATAAACATGGATTGTCTATGAGAGTTCTGCAAAATGCTGGTGTAGCAAATCAGGGGGTAAAAAAAGAAGCAGAAGGTTCCCAATTTCCTTATCAGGGAAGGCAGTGCATGTTGATGCTCCTGAGCCCGTGCCGTGCATGTTTTATGACATACACATTCAATCCCATTTCCAGGTTGAGCCCTTTTTCCTAAGCTTGGCATTGTTCGACCTGAAGAATAATCGCAAGATCTCAGCTGACTTCCACGTGGACCTGAACCCTCCGTGYGTGCGGGACATGCTGCTGGATACCCCCGAGCCCGGGGCCGAGGGCACCCAGGGGCGCCCGCCCGGAGAGAGCCTCGTGCACGGCGTGCCTGAGTCCTGCCTGCGCTACATCAGACGGGTGAGGATCCCTTCCTCATCATCCTGTGCACTGCTGAGGCTGTTCATGGCTTTGGAATGTGTTGCCATCCGCTGTGGGTAACCAGAGGTCCACTTTTCTCCTGAGCTTTGCTCAGTGTCCAGGYTGCCGCTCGGGGCTCGCTGGCAGTGCCAGGGAGGTGCCAGGGATGGTTTTCCAAGGCTTGGCCATGCTGCAGCCTGGTGGGCCCCTGTGGCCATCCCCGGGGCAGGGGATGGTCAGGGCCAAGCCCATGGTGCCCATGGGGGTCGGGCTGTGTGGCAGCCGTGCCTCTCTGTTGCAGGGTGTGTTCTCCGTGACCGACCCGCAYGTGGAGATCTTCCTGGTGGCCCGTGTGGAGAAGGTGCTGCAGGGCAGCATYGCCCACTGTGTGGAGCCCTACATGAAAAACTCGGACCCCGGGAAGGTACTGGCTGGGGCCATGGGGTGTCCACTGAGTGGGGCTGCTGTGGGCTGAACATGGCTTGTTCTGTGGCTCTTCAGTTTCTTCCTGGCAAATGCAGTCTTTGTCCATCTATTTGCATTGTTGCCAGGATGGCTTCAGCTGGGCTGTCCTGGGACACTCAATTCCTTCCCCTAGAAAGAGGCAGAAGGTTTTTAGGAAGAGCCAAGCAGTTGGGATCTTTTCCCATTGCACTTCAACAAGGCACAGCCTGGGCTGGTGGCAAGAACTGGGACACCTCATCCCCAGAATGTCTGCACAGAATCACAGAATCCTTTATCTTGGAGAAAAACCCTTAAGATCATTGAGTCCAACCAATGACCCAGCAGTAAATCATGTCCCTAARCACCACATYTACCTGTATTTAAATCCCTGCAGGGTTGGTGACTCCAYCAYTTCTCTGGGCAGCCTGTTSCAAYGCTTGASAGCCCTTTGAGTGARGACATTTYTCCTAACATCCAAGRGAGAGGCCCTGCTGCTGCCATTAGCATCAGCTCTGCACGCCAGGTGGAGCTGRTGCTGCCTTGCTGCAGCCAGTCAAGAGTAGTTCCTGAAAAGTCAATTATAGAACACTTGGTAATTTTGGCATTTCCTTGGCACACTCTGTAAGTCCAGGATGAGCCAATTGCGGTCAGTTTTGGAAAATAAACTAATACCCTTTGGCAAATAGAGCTCTAATACCCTTAGTATTAATTAGACAGTTTAATCCTGACGAGGTTTAACATGACTGTTGCCACCACGTTTGCTGTGCCACCACGTTTGTTGTGAGGTGCCAGCTGTGGGTGGTGTGAGTGGCACAGGATGTGTCAGCTGCACTGGTGCCCAGGGAGCAGCGGGGAGATGCCCTCCCTGGAGACTGCAGCACCCTTCACTCCTTCTCCAGGGCAGATGGAAGCCCTGGCACACACTGACCTGCCTCTCTCTTGTTTTGCAGACTGCCCAGAAGGTCCATAAGGTGGCCAAGCAGGTGTGCAGCCGTCTGGGGCAGTACCGGATGCCCTTCGGATGGGCTGCCAGGTCAGTGCCTCGGGTGGGGGTTATTCCTTAGTGGGGCTGTGCCCATGGTGGGGCTGATCCCTCAGTGGGGCTGATCCCTCAGTGGGGCTGATCCCTCGGTGGGAGCTGCTGCTGCTGCTGCTGCTCAGAGTGACCTGGGACATGGTTGGGCAAAGGGCCAAGTGACTGAAGTTAGTGAAGTTGCAGCCAGGGCAGAGTTTGGCTCCCACTCCCAAAACAAAATTGGGATTGGCCTGAAATGCTCTATCTGGAATTAGAAACAAAACTTTAAAAAGTAAACAGTGCTGGGAAGGCAGTAACCTTCCTACTGACCTGTTGTTACTGCTATCAGGGTAGAACATTCCTGGGGACAAATTACACGGTCCCATGCTACCCAGGGAATCACTGCAGAAATTCCCTCCTGGCACCAGCCATTGCCAGGGACWGGATGAGAGCAGAGGATTTCCCAGCCTGGCAGTGGCAATCAGCTGGGGTTTGTTTTYCATCTTAAACTCTGCTTTAATTAATGTTCTTGGGAATGGCTGGAGGTAGTGATCCCATTCCCTTGCTGTTCTTTTACTGGGACTGATAAAGTATGTCAGTGCTAACTCTCTTGAATCTCAGTCAGGGGAAGGCCTGAARGCAAGATCATCCACTGCCTCCTAGTGCTAAATTGAATTTTGGTGCTGACAAAAGGGATGGGAATGACATGGGAATGAAGAAGGCTGTCACAGTGGGCTGGGTGAAGAGCTGCCTTTGGACACCGAGGAGCTGAGTGCCTGGTGCAGGGAGCTGTGTTGCTCTGCATTCCTGGAACATTTTCCTTGTGGGTCTCAGAGGAAAGTGTTTGCACAGAACGGGAGTGCAGATGTTTAATGTTTAGTATACACAGACACCTTTATTTTCAAGGGCAGAGGTGCTGGTGTTCATCCAGGGCAGAGTCCAGGCTCCTGCTCTGGCTTCAGAAGGAAGCTGATGTGTGTCCCAAAACTATTTTTTATTGTGCACTCCTTCCCTAGGATGATTTCTGTGCTCTGATCCCATGTGCAAATAGGGAGATGCTTTGCCTCTTGGTGTTAGTGGGAGGGGATGGGAGGGTGTTTGTGATTGTGGGCCAGGCTTGGAAATGGGCACAATGTGTCCTGGTCTGGCTGGAGGGAGGGGAAATGGGTGATGTTCCTTGTGATYTCCTGTGATACACAGGATTGCAGCCTGGGTGGGGTCTCAGCACCGTGTCAGGGTGGGAGAGCAGTCGGTGCTGTGGTGTTGGGAGCAGTCACAGCCCGGAGAATCTCACACATCTGAGCTGCCTTTCAGAAGTGTCAGACACCTCAGTGTCTGTGGATGTACCAACATTTAGGAAATCCACCTCTTCTTTTCTGCAGACCAGTTTTCAARGACTCCCAGGGCACTCTTGATGCTGATGGAAAATTCTCACCCCTGTACAAGCAAGACAGTGGCAAACTCTCAAATGAAGATATGCTGAAGCTTCTAGCAGAGTATAAGAAGTGAGTGTGAGAGCCTGGTGCAGGGGCTGGGCAGGCATTTTAACATGCATTTTTAAAMAGTTGAGTGCAAGCATGAGATGACAATTTCTAAAATGCTTGGAGGGTAACAAAAAGTGCTGCTGATGTGCTCAGCACCTGAGYTTTCAAGGTTCACACTCTTGTTCCTCTCTCCCTGATGCAGACCAGAGAAGACAAAATTGCAGGTCATTCCAGCCCAGTTAAATATCATCATCAAAGACATCCCACTGGACTTCACAAGTAAGGATCTGGGTTCTTGACATAAGTGCTGGTGGCTTGAGCCTCAGGAGTTAATGCTTCCAGGGGGGATTTTGCTGTTTTATTAACAAGAGTTTCTTGTGGCTGCAATGAGAAATGAGTAATTCAGCACAGCCACTGACCTGTAAGTCTTTCTGCTGCATTCTGTGGAGGAGATGTGKCCAAGTGCAGGGGTTTACCTGAGGGGTTTATCTGCTTTGCATTTTGGCCATCACACTCTAAATCCAAAGGAAGCCAGCTGCCTGCTTTTGTACCAGTCTCATGTGACATTTTTGATCCATAACACTGTGGGGCTTCACAAATGTGGTCAATGTGATTCTTTGTCTTGCATTTAAAGAAACTGGAGCAAAGAAAGGACTTGTGATGTGTTCAGGGTCACTCCATGTGCTTTTGGCACCTCCTATCACAGATTATGTAAGCTGATCTTCTGTCCAAAAGGCTTTTCTAGTGGACCTATTTTTTTCTATCCTTATTCTCTTCCAGATTGTGTCACAGCTTCTTATATTCCTATAAAACCTTTTGAGAAGGGCTGTGAGGACGTTGCAGTTGAAGTGGAGGAGCTTGTCCCAGAAGTTGCAAAATACTGTTACCCCTTCACCGTGTACAAAAACCACCTCTATGTCTACCCCCTGCACCTGAAGTACGAGAACCAGAAGGTGTTTGCAAAGGTGGGTGACCAGGGGAGTGACCAGGGGAGTGACCAGGAGACTGACCTGGGGACTGACCAGGGGACTGACCTGCAGCCAGGCTTGGGGCGATGCTGCTGGCCTGGAGCAGTGGCTTATCCTGCTGTTCTCCCTCCTTTCAGGCGAGGAATATTGCAGTGTGTGTTGAGTTCAGGGACTCGGATGACGCTGATGCCAGGCCACTGAAGGTGGGTACCCGTTAACGGGGCTGCCATCTCTGCCATCACTGCCRTGTGCTCTGTGCCAGCCAGGCTGAGCAGGGCAGGAGGAAAGCACTGAGTTTCCAGGATCACTGGTTACATTTGCCCAGCTCATTTAGRGTGGCAGGGCCCTGAATTCAGCTCCTCATTTGTGTTGCAGTGCATATATGGCAAACCCGGGGGTCCTCTCCTGACAGCGAACGCGTACGCTGCCGTGCTGCACCACAACCAGAGCCCGGAGTTCTACGATGAGGTAAAAGCCAAATGTGGGGAACGGCACATTTTCCTGGATGCTACAATGCCAAGGGGCTTCTCAGGATACTTCTTTTTCCAGGGCTGGGTGAAAAATGGGTAAAGATAATCACCAGCCCTTTGAGCCTCAGCAGAAGGGCTCAGCAAAGCCAGAGCCTTTGTCAATTTTTAATGTCAGTTTGTTTTCTGCTGTCTTTACTGTCACGCTTTGTGCACTCCAATCACACACCCCCATTAATAAGTAATGTTGCAAATGTGATGAAAATGTTAGGAGTTATTTAAGATAAGTAAGAATGTGTCTTGTGTAACTGCATACAACATAACATTTGTGAAATGAAATAGAACTAAAATATTACTCCGCAACTAAAAATACAGTCTGATCTATCATGATATCATTTTAGATTAAAATTGAGCTTCCAATTCACCTCCATCAAAAGCATCATTTGCTTTTCACCTTCTATCATGTCAGCTGTGAAATTAATACAAAGGCAACATCGAAAAAACAGGACACCGTTGAAACTCAAGGTATGTTCAATGCTTAAATTACTTCTGTTGGAGTGTAAAAGGCCAAGATAAAACAAATGTAGGGACATGAAAAAAATATGCGATTAAAATACCAGCCCATCCGAATTGTCCTTTCTAAAAGCAACCTAATACCAAACCGTTGGTCTAAAATGGAATAAACTCAATGTTTTTAGTTTATATTAAAACTCAAATTGTTGCTGCAGTCTGACAGCTCTTTCTGTTTGTCCCTGACCTGACTTGCACGGATGTGCTGTTGTCAGGCAAATCACCAGTAGAAACTTGCTGTGAGCTCAGGATCTCAGGGCTGATCCTACCAACACCAGGCACACTTACACCTGGCTCCCACTGGCTGGGAAACCTCTCCATGGATCCAGCCCTCAAAGGAGCCATCGTGGGGCACAGCCATGGCTCACACACTGTTCCTGCCCCTCAGACCCACTCCTGCTCTGTGCTGTGTGTGACATTCATTCACCAGGTTAAAGGTGCTTTAATGACACTGCCGTGGCTGATTCCCTCGCTAGAGCCACTTGCACAGCTGCAAGTTTGGGCTTCCCAGGGTGAGACAGAGCTGTCTTTGAGCTGATCCTGCAGCCCTGTGTGCCTGCTGACTGTGTGCCCTGGTTGCCTCCGCAGTGGGATACGCCTGGGTGCCACTGCTGAAGGACGGGCGCATTGTCACCCTGGAGCGGCAGCTGCCCGTGTCCTCCAACCTCCCAGCCAGCTACCTGGGCCTTGCAGACCCCGAGTCACGCAAGGTAGGAGGGTCATTGAAATGGGCTTCAATCAAAAAGGAAGGGGAAAGTTGAGCTTTTGTTACCACTCTGAGTTCTGGGCTTCTTTTGGTGTTCTGCTCAGCTGAACAGATCTGTTCTGCAGCTTAAAGTTCTTAGGGGTGGGAGACAGGACACCTTTAATTCCACGTTCCCTGCTTATGCAGGTTGCAGAGATATTTTTTGTGGCAGGCTGGGCCGGGCTGTTGCAGATGGCACAGAGCAGGAGTGAGCACCTGCTCTGTGCATGTTTTCATGGGGAAAGTGGTGTTTGTGCTGGGGGTGAACCCCTTCTTCCACCCCTGTGCCTTCTGGCGTGTCTGCACAGAGCCACCTTCTCACCCCAGTCGCTTGAATGTTTTCTGTTCACAGCAGCCCAGTGTGGATGCAAAGTGGGTGGATGGAGCAAAGCCCCTGTTTAAAATCAGAATCCATTTGGACTCGACCATTTACACCCAGGTAAGTCCAGCACCTTAAAAACTTCCAGCATAAATGCAAAGGAGGAGATTGCAGTGCCTATTTTTGCTGAGCCATAGGTGATTTGGGAAAGAGGTGCCTGGTTTGCAGAGCAGCACTGAGATACTTGTGAGCAGCAGGGCTGGGATTGGCTGCAGGGATCTGCTCCTGGTCTGGATGGGATGAGATTGTTGTGTGAGTGAATGAGCCTAGGGAGAGGCTGATGTTTCCTTGGCCAATTGTGCTGTAACTGGCAGGACCAAGGAAACATCTGAGCAAATGAGCTGCTTCAGGGATGCAAAGAGAGAACAGCTGGTGGGTGTGAGAGGTTTCCCCAAATTGTAGAATCATTAACATTGAAAAGGCCTCTAGGATCAGTGAATCCAAGCTAATATTAGACTTTTTATTAAGTTTTTTTAAGAAAAGGTTCTCTGACAATAACAGAGACAAGAAAGCATCAGTCCTTGTTTCACTGTGAAAGCAGTTCAGGCTGCTTTACCAAGTCCTAGTGCATTCTGCTGTCTTACAGTAGTGGTGGACTTCTCTAAGCTCCACATGATGTGCTTCAAAGATTCCCAGCACAGGCTCTGGGGCACCTCCTGTCAGCACAGCTCCTGGGGAAATGCCCTTGGCTGGATGTCATCAGCTACATTTACATTCAGAGCAAATTGCTTTCAGCATCTGAGTCTATTTTGGAGCTTTACTGATTCTGTAGAGCACTGAGAGCAGCACAGTAGTTGCGCTTCCCACCAAATTACATTTCCAGATGCTTTTCAGGGTTAAATAACCCAGTAATTAAATTTAACCGAGGAGGAGGAGGGAGAGTAATGTGAAGGAGAGTCTGCCTCAGATGGACAGTAGGAGGGTGGTGATGCAGATAGTGAGAGAGTTTCTGAGAGGAGAGCTTCTGTTTCTCCAGGCCAGTGTTGGATGGGGATTGGGACTCAGGGTACTACAACCACAGGAGAATTTTAACACTGCTGGGAGCTTTGTGCTTAATATTGAGGTTAATTGGGAGGCAGGGGCTGAGCAGTGGATGGGCATGTTGGCAAAGACGGGGAGCAGTCCTGGGAGATGTCAGCTGGGGGACAGGAATGCCACTGGCAGGGACATGGGGCTTGCTGGGGACGTGGCCCTGTGCTGCAGGTTAAGTCACCAGATTTCTGAGTGTAAGTGGCACAGCGGGGGCTGACCAAGGTTGAGGCTGCTGCATTGAACTTGTTTGTCTCTTCCAGGACATGCACTTGCACAAATTCTTCCAGTACTGCCAGCTGGTTCAGGCAGGAGCCAAGGAAGTGCCAGGAGAGCTTGTGAAATACCTCAAGGTGAAGTGCCTGTGGCTGGGCTTTGTGTTTCACAGACTGTCAGCAAAGACCAGCCCCTGCCCAGGGGCCACACGCCCTTGCTGGGGCTGCTGCATTCTGCAGTGCCCTCACTTTTGCTTTATCCCATCAGATAGGTTGGTGTTTAACTGGAATGTCTTTCCAAGTCCCTACATTCATTTTATCTTGTCAGACGATTGTCTGTGTGCTGCTTCCCTCTGCCTTCCACAGAGGATAAAACAAGCAGCCAGCATCTCTCTGCCGTGCTCTTGGAAACGCCTCCTCCTGGTGGACTCTCACCCTCCTCCCTTGCTGCTCCAAGTTTGACTCAGGCCTTTAAACTGTAGCAAATAGAAAAAATAGAAAAAAATCCTTTTTTCTGGAAGCCCACTCAAAACAGGATTTTTTTTCACGTTTAAAAAAAAAGATACGTGAGATTATCAGCCAGTTAAATTTGATCAGAGGTGACCTATGACCTAGACCCAACTTTTTGGTAATCACTGCAGCATGAGTAAGGGCTTTGGAGCAGATCCAGCAAGGGCTCCTGCAGGGAATATCATTCTTGGCTATTTACAGTCCTTGTTTCCTTCCATGACTGCCTGTTTTTGGGAGCGCTGCTGTAGCAACAGCTCCACTTCCAGTGGTGGGGAAGTATCACCACAGAGTTACTTAATGTGTGTCAGATAATGTACAAATACTTTAAGAAATAGAAATAGCAGCAGGTTTTGAAGGCAAGCACTGCAATCTCAGCTTTGTTGTGAGCATTCTGCCAGGTCCCAGCCCTGCCAAGCCCCCTCCCTGCAGCCTGCAGACTGAGATGGGTATGTGCTCACCACAATGAGGGATTCTTAACCACCTTCACCTCAGTAATGTCAGTAATTTAAATAGCTAGACACAGATTTTAAAACCTGTCATTAGATTTGCAGATTTGAAAACTGAAAATGCAATGCATTATCTTTCCTAGAATAGTATCGTGAGCTTCAGACACAAGAGCTCTGTGAAAAGGTGGAGAGTGTATGCACAAGATGAACCTGGCCTTCCACAAGTCCCTTAAATCCCATTTTCAATAGCAAACTATGCTCTTTGAAAAGAAAAGTCTCACTGCAAGTCATTGGGCAGCAGTTTTTCATGCTCCGAAGGCATTTGTGGAAATGGGACTTTAAAAAAGTGGCACAAGTGATGAGAAAACCTGAGAGCAAAACTTTGGCCTCAAATTCTGGACTTTTCAAATCAAATAGTAGCATGTGACCTCTAATTAAGTCATAGCTGGAGCCTTTGCTAATGCCTGTCCCATTGCCACAGAAGTGTCTGAGGACTGTAAATGTTTAACATCTGCAAAATGTTGAACTAAAAGTGTCTGTGTTTTGAACATTTGTTTTAGTGTTTGCACGCGATGGAGATCCAAGTAATGATTCAGTTTCTACCTGTAATTCTTATGCAACTATTTAGAGTCCTCACCAACGTGACGCAGGAGGATGAAGTAGCTGTCAACTGCACCATGTGAGTGTGGGGTGAACCACCCAGTGATGAATGCAGAGGCACAAATGGCAGTGCAAAGCAGGGTCTGGTTCCCAGTACAGGCTGCTAAAGGACAGCAGCACTGACTGTCCCCTGCTGCTGTCCTCCCCTGGCTCATGTGGGTGGCATTGGGAGCATTGTGGGGCTCTTGTCCTGACCGCTGTGTGGGGAAAAACGCGGTATTTAAAAATTACTCCTGGTTTGTTTCTCGAAAGAGGAAGTGTTTGGTGGCTCTGGCAGCTGTTGTTGTCATCAAAAGGCTCCAGAGTGCCCAGGCGTGTCCCAGCTGCAGCAGCAGATGTGGGAGCAGTGTCCTGGTGCCATCCTGGCACGCCAGTCCCGGTGTCAGGAGCGCTGCCGGTGCCCCGGAGCTGGGCTGCTGCAGCTCCAGCTGTGCCAGCTGTGCGGGCTCGGAGCTCCAGCGCTGCTCCGGCGGCCCCGAGAGGGCAGCACCGGCCCGGGCAGGCACTGCAGGAGCTCCAGCAAAGGCACCTTCCCTGCCGGGCACCGGCAGCGGCTCCCTGGCACCGAGAGATGTGCCAAAACATCCACCTTCCTGCCGCAGTGCCTCCTCAGTGAGGTGCAAGGGGAAGATGGATGTCATCCCCTGGTCCCAGTGGATAGCGTGCATCCATGTGCCAGGAGCATCCTGCTCCCACGGAGCTGGAGACTGAGCCCTGCTCCCATGGAGTGGAGCTGGAGGCTGAGCCCTGCTCCCATGGAGTGGAGCTGGAGGCTGATCCCTCTCCCATGGAGCTGGAGCTGGAGGCTGATCCCTCTCCCATGGAGCTGGAGCTGGAGGCTGAGCCCTGCTCCCATGGAGCTGGAGGCTGAGCCCTGCTCCCATGGAGCTGGAGCTGGAGACTGAGCCCTGCTCCCATGGAGCTGGAGGCTGAGCTCTCTCCCATGGAGCTGGAGGCTGAGCTCTGCTCCCATGGAGCTGGAGGCTGAGCCCTCTCCCATGGAGCTGGAGCTGGAGGCTTAGCTCTGCTCCCCAGGGATGTGGTGCCTGTCACAGTCACAGCCCTGCACCATGTGAGGCGGGTCATGAGAACTCCTCCTTTGTGGAGCACTGCAGTTCCCCTCTGTTTGAACACCAGGGACAGAGGAACAGGTGACCCCAAGTTCCTTCTGGGTGACCAGCTCCCACCTTCATTTCCAGAGATTTTTATCAAAGCTTGGCCTGATGCTTTCTGGTTTGTTAGTAGCTTTCTGTTTAAGGGCATCTCTTTTCTGATCAGATTTTCATAGTGGAATTTAAAACTCACTTTATCTGTTAAATGGCTTGTAAACTCCTCCCTGTGGTTTGGCCTGTGGGGTCTGTGACAACATGCAATGGTTTGTTGTTCTCTCTGGCTGGGACTGGAATGTAAATCCCCAGTGCTGGCTGGGGAAACCAGGCTCTTGCTGCCTTGATCAGCCACTTGGAGTGCTTTAGAGGGCTGGCATGTTCTCCAGGGTCTGCTTGACCCTCCTGAACTGCCAGGCAACAGCCCAAAATATTCTAGTGCATCTAACAAGGAGCATATGATGTAAATAGAAGAAAAGAAAATAGAAGGAGGCTTCCAGAATTGATCAATTCTGGGGGTGGAAGCAGGTGTCAGATTATAACAATGATAGAGAATGTTCCATCTCACCTCCTCGTGCAAAGAGCCTGGAGTGCTAAAGTCAGCTGCTCTGGGCAATTCCTGGGCCAGCACTAAAGGGGAGAAGAGGCTTTGGCCACCTCACCTTTGAGTGCTTTGGCGAGGCTGGTGCAGCCACAGGAGCTGTGTGTGAGGGGTGCTGGCTGCACGAGCTGGTGCTCTGCAAAGCAGGCCCTGCCAGCAGTGAGGCTTTTGGGGTTGGCAGCATGGGACACGCGTGGCGGTGACTCCTGTGAGCTGGAGGAGCTTGCCCTCTCTCTGTGTGCTGAACACAGCCACGTTTCTCCCCAGGGTTCTCCTGCACATCGTGTCCAAGTGCCACGAGGAAGGGCTGGACCATTACCTGCGCTCCTTCATAAAGGTCAGTGATGAGACACCGTCCCTGCAGACTCCCTGCTGGCAGCAGGCACACCCTGACCCTGCTGTTCTTGCCCCAGTATGTCTTCCGAGCTGAGAAACCCAGTGCCAAACAGGCGAAGATGACCCACGAAATCCTGGTCCTTTCCATGGCCACCATCCTGAAGCAGTCGGCAGATTTTCTGGCCATCAATAAGCTCCTCAAGGTGAAGTACTGGCAGGGTTTGGCTGCAGGGGTGAGGGGAGGAAAAGGGGGTCTGGTGTAAAGCCCAACACTTAACCGCATCTAAACCCACTGCAGGGTTAAAGCTGCCAGGGTACCTCCTCACATCCACATCCTTGAGCTCTTCTCTCACAAAAGAGATGAATTCTTGTAGGGAGCCCCTGTTTAGGTTTATGGCAGGAGGCAGCAAAAGGCTCTTCATTCTGCCAGTCTTACTCCAGTCACCTGAAGGGTGGCAGACTGTGCCTCTCTGGGCCTTTGCAGGGCTTGCACCCCAAACTCTTCTGGTTCTTGGCAGGGTGCACTGGGATGCAGATAGGGTAGGTCTGTTCCCACCCTAAAACTGGCAGGACATATCTGAGTAGCAAAGGTACCTATTCCAAGCCAACTGTGCAGGCACAGCCATGCTTACAAAATGCCATTTGAATGTGAGCTCTCCCTCCCACACAGGTGCTTCCCCACACTGGGTATGTCAGTCATGTTCCATCCTGCTGAGAGAAGTAATAGTATTCTTTGTCCATTCTAGTACTCGTGGTTCTTCTTTGAAGCGCTGGCAAAGTCCATGGCAATGTACTTACTGGAAGAAAACAAAATCAAGGTAAAAATAAATTTGGTCGATGCTGCCTTACAGAACTGTTGCAAACTCCTCCAAAAGCTTTTCTGAAAATCTGCGTGACTCTTTATTTTAAGAAACACCTGCCAAGCTGAACAGCCCACCTTCTTTTTTTTTTCACTTCACTTTTTCTTCTTCCTGCTTTCACTCTCAATTGTAATTTAAAAATTCCAGAAGTCCTTAAGAATTCCAGAGGCTTGTGCAGCCTCCTTTTCTGTTACTACGTACTGCAGTTGCAGCCAATGCTCTCTTTGGCCACTGTTTTATTAGGGAGCAACAAAAAGAAATTCTAAAGAACTCGTGCTCAGTTCTCCCCAGCTGCTGGCTCACAACACTGAGCTGGGATGTGCTCTTGGTTTCAGCTGCCCAGAGGTCAGAGGTTCCCTGAGTCCTACCAGCACGCCCTGCACTCGCTGCTGCTGGCCATCATTCCTCATGTGACCATCCGCTATAACGAGATCCCTGAGGAGTCCAGGAATGTCAACTTCAGCTTGGCTAACTTCCTGAAGGTCAGCAGCTTCTTTTCTTCTCCCAGGATTTTAACTGGGGTGGGAAGAAGATAGGCAAATGAGAAATACAGAGCAAGCAAACAAATGTGGTTTACTTTAACTCTGGACAGGGTAAGCTTTCCTAGGAAAGAGACCTTCTCTTTTCAAGGAGACACTAACTCAGTATTCTACTGAGGGGTTTCAGGCACACCTAGCAACTGTTTGGAACCTGAAATATGTGTACTCTCATTTTAAATTTTTCTGTTGTTCACTGGAGACTTAAGTAAGGTCATCCAAAGCATTTCAGGGGAACAGGATCATATATGTTATGGAGMGTTGCAGCAACYCAGAGGATGAAAWCTGGCTGCTGACAGGATGGCAGCATGGAGGGGATTTAGGATGATTGCTTTAATTTGTAATGGTTGGTCACATGTTACTATTTTTTCTCCAGCGTTGCTTGACATTCATGGACAGAGGATTTGTTTTTAACTTGATAAATGATTACATTTCTGGATTCAGCCCAAAAGACCCTAAGGTAAGCAGTAGGTTTCTTGGAAAGTGGTTTGCAGCTGTACATATCTATATCAGCCAAAGCTTTGTAGTGATTACTTTATACAACTCTTGGAGGCCTCTTAGACTCTTTTTCTGCAAAATCTTTTAGAGGCAGAGACCTCTTTGTTTGGGCCAAGAGCCTGTATCCAGATTACTTTAAAGTAATGTAAAGTGTCAGAATGAAAGGAAAGATTGGTTAATAAACTGGATGAAAAAGACAAAGAAGTTCCAAGTGACACCCTTATGCACTGACACTTGGGAAGAACAACACAAAAATTTGCCAATGATTAATCAATTTCACCAGATGCTATTTATTAGATTCTCCAATCCTTGTGCAACAAGTTCCACTGAACTGGAACAAAATGGGTCAAACCAAAAACATAGTCTGTGTTTGTCTTTTTTTAATCTCAGTTGCTGGTTGAATACAAGTTTGAATTTCTTCAAACCATTTGCAATCATGAGCACTACATTCCTCTGAACTTACCAATGACCTTTTCCAAACCCAAGCTGCAAAGAGTTCAAGGTATGTTCTTCCTTAAAGAGCTATGATTTGTTAGCCTGATGGCTTCTGACTAACTTTGGTTTGGTGTTAATGGAATGTATGTCCTGGTTAGGACATAAACCTCAGGAGAAGATGCTTTTCTGTCAGGTTTACATCATTTTATTGCAGAATTGTGTGCAGTCTGCCTTTTCAGTATTTCCCATATTTAAGTTTACATGGGACTAACAATATCTGGAAGACGCTGCCTGTGTTCCAGTAAATGCACAGATTGTGCAATGTAATCCTTGTTCTCAGGAGTGCCAGCATCCCCTGAGAAGTGGGTGTGTCATCAGGGCGTCCTGTGGAGATGCAGGAGAACAGATTGAACCCAGTGCCCTGCTGGCAGCTCTCTTTGTGGCCATCAGAAGGGGACCTAGGTTACCTTTTGCTTCCATATTGAGCAGCAGGAAGTGCATGGTGTGTTTGAGCTCTTTCTCAAACCTGCAGGCAGCAGAGCTTGAGTCTGTGCCTGTCCTTGGTGCCTACCAAAGGCATTGGTACCGTGGCACCAGTGCACATCCAGCTGCTTTTGCTGCCACTCGTGTCCTCTTTGTCCTGAAGCTGCCCAGCACGGGGCAGATGGGGCTTACAAGGGGCTGGGCTGAGGCTGTGGGCAGGTGGGGTGGCTGGGGCTCTGCCAGAGTGGCCATGCAGCCCTCACCAGCCCCCA
Source organism: Malurus melanocephalus (assembly GCF_030028575.1). NCBI lineage: Eukaryota > Metazoa > Chordata > Aves > Passeriformes > Maluridae > Malurus > Malurus melanocephalus. The sequence goes on along the minus strand of NW_026623746.1, from coordinate 2,995 downwards.
GGAGTGCTGCAGACAGACTCCTTCTCTCTGGGTCCTCATGTCCCATCAGTGCTGCAGAAATGCATTGAAGACTGCGAGGTTTGGATGCCAATAGCCCAGCCAGTGCAAGTACTGGGGAGGAGACTGAGGTTTGGGATTCCCCCATGTAAAAGCCCTGTGGATTTATGATTGTGTAATTTGTTTTAGTGGAGGAAAGGGGATGTTTAGTTGTGCCTCAGGGTGGAGCCATAAAACTCCCAAAGTGGTTCCACACACATGCAGGTGCCAGAAGCAGCAATAAAGGAAATACCCCTTATTTTGGTGTTTATCTGACCCCTCAGAACTTTCTGGACCAGCTGCCAATCTTTTACATCAGTTTGGCTCCTTGCCTGGCATTATTTAACAAAGATTATTGCTAGAAACAACAAAGAAAACCACATCCACAGTGCTTCCATGATGCTTGTTAGTGGTGTGGTAACATCAGGATGCTCTTTGTTGGTTAACATTCACCTTTGTGTTTGTGATGGTTAAACTGAAAAGCTGTAAGGACAGCTCTTCTCCTGTGTTTTATTGTGACTGGGACCTACCAGCTGAGGTTCACACTGAGCTCATGGCAGCAGAGCTGCCCACCCTTGTGGTAGAAGTGCCTTTGCAGTGGTGTCTGAGCCCTGCCTGCCGTGGCAGAGCCATGTGGGGATGCATCTCCACTGGAAACTTGTCTGGCTGCAGGGACAGACCTGTGGCTGCAGGGGACAGCAGGCTCAGAGATAGAGAGGTACGAAGGGCACACGCTGCTGGTGTGTCTCACCTCTTCTTCAGCCTGTTTGGATGCAGAGAGGGGCTGCCCAAAGCTCTACTGCTCTGTTTCTGTGCAAAGAAGGAATAGCCCCCAGGGAGGTGCACAGAGATTTTCTGCAGCCTCAGCCAGTTTAGATGGGCAGGCTGGCAGAGCACAGCCCTGCACACACCTCCTGTTGAGTTGGAGTGCTGCACCTTGGAGCAGTGACTCTGAAACGTCCCACTAGTGCAGGGCTGGTTGTTAGTCTGTCCGTGCTGCCTCACGTGGGAACACCAGCCAGGGCAAGCCCCGAACTTGGCCTCATACCCAGCAGCACACAATTAGTTTTGCAATGTTGTGATGGGAAAGAATCCAAGGGATTGACAGAAGCTGAGAGTTAAGCAAAGGCCTCACAAATAATATTAAAACATTACATACTATCCTGTTTTGCCACGATTTAGAGCATTACTTGTTCCTGTTTATTTTTTGCTGTCTTTTTATTTGTCCCTTTTCTTTTTACACATAATTGAAATTTTTTTCATTTGCGGTGGAACTGTTCACTTCAGTAGGTAGGTCCAACTGGAAGGATCAAATCCTCTAATGTCAAATTAAGTATGCACTTTCCAATCAATTAGCTTGCATCCAACTAATGTAATAACCATGATGTGTGACAATTAGGCATTTGCTAACATCACTAACAGTGGAAGCTAGGCAGTGTTCCAGATTGCTCTGCTCACAGTGTGTTTACAGGACAACCCCCAGTCAGAAGCAAAGCATCCCCAGGCAGTAGGTTGTGCTGTCTTCCCCCATTTAAGCCGTCTCTGACTTAGAAATTACTCATTGGAGAGAGAAGCTTTGCAGAGCATCACGCTGCAAAAATCCTTCAGGTGCTGCTGAAACAGTGAGGGCTGAAATTAATGAACAGCCTGAACTGGAAAACACCAAGTTCTTTGATATGACTTAGCTCAGTGCTGGAGAAAACTGTATAATCAGTTCTGGCTGTATTGAAAAATCAGTGCACTGTGGAAGAGAGTGGTGAGTGCTGCTCGAGGCCTTTTGGGCTTACCTGACTGTTGTGTCTTGCTCTGAACAGACTCAGAACATTCCCCTTAACCACTGCCCTGCTGTTTCTTTCAGATGTAAACCTCGAGTACACTTTAACTGATGAGTATTGCAGGCATCACTTCCTCGTGGGGATGCTTCTTAGGGAAGCCTCTGTTGCCTTGCAGGACAATTACGACATCCGATACACGGCCATCTCAGTCTTAAAAAATCTCTTGATCAAGCATGCCTTTGACAACAGATACCAGCACAAGGTCAGGCCTACTTTGTTGGCTTTTTAACATAATGTTGTTGAGTTTTATGAAAAAAAAGCACGTATCAGAGTTTTAGCTATTGCATGGTGCACCAAGGGTATTCTAATTGGTTTTTGGGGAACTGCTGTAAATAACTGATAGTTATGGAATAACAGTAATAGCTCAGAAACCGTCTAGGAAATAACTGCTTGCATACTCATGCTGAATGTTTAGATAATTAAGCCCTAAGCCATTAAGGAACTTGAGAGGGTCATTAGCCAAGAGGTTGTTTGAGAAAATTAAGCCATGTTCTGGTCTTGGGCTTAAATTAATATCCTGTATTAAAATGCTATAATCAGGAAACAGAGCTAATCTCTGTTACAAGTCAGCTGCATGTTTTACTAATTAGTGACTCAGAGCAGAGGATCTCGATTCTCATGAGGTGCTGGATTTCCTCTGGGTGGATCTCAGCTTTCTTTGGTCACCTCAGCATGTGATGATGCCGAAAGAGGCTGGACATGGGTTTGTTTTATCTTGGTGCTGCTCCCTGCTGACCCATATGCCTTCCAAATTGCCCAGCTACCTGTGCAGACACTCCATGTCCTTGCTGTAGCCTAGAAACTTGTCTCTGTTTAGAGTTTAGATCCTCACATGCTCTGGGCAGGCTGCACTCCTGATTGCTGTCTGGGAACATGGATATTTCCTGGCATGAAGGGTGGGAGCAGTGGTCTGAATGTGCCTGGAGCTCTCCTGGACCCAGAGTCAGCTTCTCTTCCCTCCCTCCTCTGCCTGTTTGAAGGGCTGAGCAGGAGCTGGGCTTGCTTTTCTCTGCAGTGAGGATCCGTGACTGACTCAGGAGCTGTTTGCCCCCTCAGTGGGCAGCACTGCCCTGACTCCTCAGAAACTCCACCTGTCTTAGCATTGTCCCACGGGATATTTGTGT